>NW_026611240.1:0-47500 GCF_029633865.1 Lampris incognitus
ATCGACGTAGTGGGCACCCCTGGCCTACCTTGTATGTTGCAAACATATCGGCGATTCTTAAGAAGGGTACACCCCCAGATGCCGGTGGTTCATATTGCCCCATTATTTTAACAAATGATAGCTGAATGTTTTCCAAACTATTGCTGATCAGACTTGGTTTCTTCCTCTTATAATTGAAGGTGATTAAACAAGCTTCATTGAAAATAGGGTGTCTCGGACCAATATGAGGAAATTACTCATCATTATCCAATATGCGAAAATCTATCAAAAGCAAGGTCTTGTTATTTCGCTTGATACGGAAAGGGCCTTTGGTAAAATAAGTGGCCTTGCCTGTTTAGTACCATGGGAAGGTTTTCCTTGGCAGGGACTGAATCAACTTGATGAGGTTGATACACCATTCACCGAGGGCCAGTGTGGTGGTTAATGGCACGGGATCACCAGAATTCCTGTTGGGTAGGTCTACACGTCAAGGGGACTCTAGTCCCACTTATTTTTTCCATTACCATTGAACCACTTGCCGGGGCTATTAGGAGCCACCCTAATTTAACAGGAATGCAATCGGACTTACTACATAGAAGATTGGTCTGTATAGGGATGACGTCTTATTGGTTGTTGCTGAGCTACAGGAACCCATCCCACCTATCATGTCAGTCATACATCATCTTTCAGGATACAAGATACATTTGAACAAATCAGTGGCTATGCCACTTGGGTGTGATGAGAACACACCAAACTTGCCGGACTTTCCATTTTCGTGGTCTACTTCAGGATCCACGTACTTAGGGGTTTTCAGAACTTGTCACAGTCCATCTGAGTCATTGTTTTTGTCTCCTCTTGTTTCCTTGTCTCGTGCTTCCTGTTTTAAATTGATACTCACCTTGTTAGCTGTGTCCCAATTCAGGGTCTGCATCCTTCGGAGGGTGCAGCCTGCGCGGTCTGCGAAGCCGAATCCTCCGGAGGCTCCTCCGTATACCGCGTTAACGGTTGTTAAATGGGACGGTCCAGCCTTCGGTGGATTTTCTGGTTGCGTCACCTTATCCTTACGTCACGATTACTCTTGGGAGTTACTACTGAAAAATGATGGAGCCGGTGCTGCCGCTGTTGTTCTGTTTTAATTTGCCTCATGCTGGAGGAAGAGGAGATGCGCCGCCGTCATAGCCGGCGGCTGATTTATATCCGGCTGACAGAGGACCGTGGAGAGGTAAACCTATTATTTTAACCTATGTTAATGTTATTATTAGATAGGTAGATGTGGTGGACAGTGGAGACATGTGTAGTGAGCATGTTTTGATATGTAATGAGCGCGCATGCGCGAGTGTTGAGACTTGAAGATATGCCTAGTAAAAGGTCAACGTTATGCCTTGGTCTCCGGTCCATTCATTACTAATATAAGTACTATAAAGTACGAGACATGGTGTCAGAAGTCGTCGCCCTCGCCTCTGAGATGAATACAATCACCCGACGCAAGTGAGCGGAATGATCGGTGCAGTTTGACTCCGTGAGAAAAGAGCTTCTGAAGTGTCCGAGTGAGCTAGCAGAGCTAACGCTAACGGGGAGCTGCGTTGATACAACGTTGGAGAGGAGCATCCGGAAGGTAAAACAGAATGGATTCTCTATTTTCAATAAGTCCGCCTGAAGCATTTGACTTGGGAGACTTTGGTAGTGGCCTAATTGGATGCGAGGTTTAGAAAGATTCCGCATAGCGGCAGCAGGACTAAATGCAAAGAGTCGAGAGTATCAAGCTAACTCGCTAGTTTACACTATGGGAGACATGGCGGAGGACGTTCTGACCACGTCAGCACTGACGGATTAGGACAAGACAAAGTAGGACCAAGTAAAGCAAGCGTTCATAAACATCTCATATGCAAGCATAATGTGGTCTAGGAAAGAGCTAAATTCAGCAAACGTAGCCAGGAGCCTGGTGAGACGGCTGAAGCGTTATTACTGCTGTGCATCAACTGGCTGAGCATTGTAAGTATGGACTTCTCCAAGACGAGATGACCAGAGACCGTCTTGTGGTAGGTACCAGAGACCATGGACCTGCAGAGAAGTTACAGCTAGATTCTGAGTTGACTCTCGTGGAAGCTGTCACACAAATCCGCCAGAGTGAGGAAATTAAAAAGCAACAGCCTGCATTGAGACAGAGTAGCACAGATGGCACAGAGGCAAACATGGACGCAGTTAGATTCAAGTTCAAACAGAAATACTCTCCACACAGAAAAAGTGGTTTTAAAGCAAAGGAAAGAGTGCAAAATAATGCAAATACTAAATGTGGCAGATGTGGGGAGACACATGAAAATTCATTCAATGCATGTCCCACGCGCACTGCTGAGTGCAGGAAATGTGCATTTTGCCGCTGTTTGTAAAACGATGAGAGTGGAAGAAATGAAGGAAAATGACTTGGATGAAAGCGTAGAGACATTGTTGCTGGGCACAGTGAATTGTACAACATCCAACACATTCTGGCAGAAATCGGTTGCAGTGAATGGTCAGCACATGACGTTCAAGTTGGACACAGCGCTGCAGTAACAGCTATCCCGGCACATTTGTATTCACAAAAGCAACATGGAAAGCTGCTACTGAAAACCAAAAGACTGTGTGGACCAAGTAACTCTCCCATAGACGTGAAGGGACATGTTGCTGCGGATATTAGTCACAGTGGAATTGTAGCGAAGCAGCAAGTGTATGTTGTGCCAGGGTTAGTGACTCCTTTGCTTGGCTTACCAGCGATACAAGACCTCTGCCTGCTCAGCCCTGTGCAAGCTATCACAGCAGCTGAGGTAAGCTACAAAGAACAATATCCCAGTTTTCACAGGCTTAGGTAAGCTAGAGGGAGCAGACAAAATTAAATTAAAAGAAAATGCCACTCCCTTTGCCCTCGCTGTGCCACGCCGTGTGCCATTGCCCTTAAGAGGAAAAGTTCAAGAAGAGTTAAAAAGGATGGAGGAAATGGGCGTTATTTCTCCCATAGAGGAGCTACAGAGTGGTGCTCAGGAATGGTCGTAGTACCAAAACCTAATGGAAAAATTAGAATATGTGTCGACCTAACCCGCCTGCACGAAAATGTGTGCAGGGAGCGACGTATTCTTCCAGCTGTTGATGAGACGCTAGCTAAGCTAGCTGGAGCTAGGATTTTTTCCCAACTGGATGCCACTGCCGGTTTTTGGCAGGTGCCTTTGCACAAAGATTCAGCCCCACTCACCACCCTCATCACACCATTTGGCCATTATTGTTTTAATCGGCTTCCCTTTGGAATATCATCCGCGCCAGAACACTTTCAGAAGCGTTTAATGCAGATGCTTGATGGCCTCTAAGGAACTTTGTGTCATGCGGATGACATCCTGGTGTTCGGTGCCACACCCAAAGAGCATGATGACAGGGTGCATCAAGTGTTGCAAAGACTGCAGCAGCGGGGCCTAACTCTGAATGACAAATGTCAGTTCGCAGTGAAGCAGGCCAAATTTCTCAGACACGTTGTCAGTTCAGAGGGCATACAAGCAGATCCTGAGAA
Source organism: Lampris incognitus (assembly GCF_029633865.1). Taxonomy (NCBI): domain Eukaryota; kingdom Metazoa; phylum Chordata; class Actinopteri; order Lampriformes; family Lampridae; genus Lampris; species Lampris incognitus. Next base: position 3,512 of record NW_026611240.1, read on the forward strand.
GATTAGCGCAATTAGAGAGATGCCACCACCCAAAGATGTGGCTGACGTAAAACGCTTCATGGGGATGGTCAACTATGTGGGGAAATTCTCTCCTAACATCGCAGAGCTCACTGGGCCAATCAGAGAACTCCTGAAAGCAGAAAACATGTGGATGTGGGGAGCAGCACAGCAGTGTGACTTTGAAAAGGTGAAAAACGAGTTCAGCTCATCTACTGTCCTTGCCCAGTACAGTCCAGAGAAACCGACCAGGGTGTCAGCAGACGCATCGTCTTACGGATTAGGAGGGGTCTTATCTCAGCTTCAAGAACCTGGAGACTGGAGGCCAGTGGCTTTCATATCTCGCAGCATGACTGAAACAGAGCGCAGATATGCCCAAATTGAAAAGGAGGCCCTTGATGTCACCTGGGCTTGCAAAAGATTTCAGAACTACCTCCTGGGCCTACACTTTGTGATGCAAACCGACCACAAACCGTTAATCAGTCTTCTCAGCTCAAGGCCACTGAATGATGTCCCGCCTCGTATAATGCGCTTCAGATTGAGACTTCTACGTTTTTCCTACTCAATCGTATATGTACCAGGGAAAAATCTTATTGCAGCTGATGCTCTATCAAGAGCTCCACTCCAGCGTACTACAACAGAGGAAGACCTTGCGCTTCAGAACGACATCACAGCTCAACTCAATGAGGTCATTCAGCAACTCCCGGCCTCACCTGAGAAGTTGCTACAAATAAGAAGAGCACAAGAAGAAGATCCAGTGTGTAAGCAGCTGTCCTCCCTGATCCACACAGGATGGGAAAGAAGCAGTTCTGCGCCACAGTTAAAGCCTTTCTGGCAATACAGAAACGAACTGTTGATGGTGGATGGCCTGTTGATGAAAGGAAAGAGAATACTGATTCCAGCAAGCATGCAGCAGGACATCTTGGACAAAATTCACCAGGGAATGGTGAAATGCATGGCCAGGGCCCATGAAGCAGTGTGGTGGCCTGGGCTGACAAACCAGATCAGAGAGAAGGTATGTCAGTGTGAAATTTGTGCTAAAGAGAGTCAAAATGCCACTGAACCTCCGATGACCACACCCTTGCCATCACGCCCATGGGAACGGCTAGCAGCTGACTTATTTGAGTGGAAGAAGGGTCAGTATTTAGTAGTCATTGATTACTATTCAAGATACATTGAGGTTGCCAATTTAACAAGCACTTCAGCAACAGCTGTGATTGTTAAAATAAAAGTCATCTTTAGCCGCCACGGGGTGCCGGATACACTCGTCACAGACAAGGGACCGCAGTTTGCTGCTGCAGAGTTCGCAGATTTTGCTAAAGATTACAACTTTCAACATGTTACCAGTAGCCCCCGTTACCCTCAAAGCAATGGGGAAGCTGAACGTGCGGTAAAGACTGTGAAATCCTTGTTGCAGAAGAGTGAGGACCCTCACAAAGCGCTTATGGCGTACAGAGCAACTCCTCTTGCCGATGGAGTATCACCGGCACAGCTCCTGATGGGGCGCAACATCCAAACACCCCTTCTGGTGTGTCCACGCACTCTCAAACCAGCATGGCCAGACTTGAGAGCTTTTGAGTTGAAAGACCAGGAGCTTAAAAGACAACAGGCTGAAGGATACAACAGACGACATAGAGCAGGGGAGACACCACCACTCCAGCCAGGTCAGAGAGTTTGGATACTGAATGTTCCACACACAGGAGTCGTCTCTGGATCAGCAGGGACACCACGTTCATACGTGATCCAAACCTCAACAGGCAGTCTCCGAAGAAACCGTTCTCATTTGAGAGTAGTGCCTTCACCGTCTGGAAGCCAGCCGGACTCTGGACTACACACCAGAGTCGGCAGGGCAGTCAAGCCTGTTAAAAGACTGAATTTGTAGTTTAGTGTTGTGAGTATACGCAGAGCAGAATAACCTCCATACCACAACAGAGAGGATCAGGTAGTCTACCCTACCTCTCAGTTAGGTTATATACTTGTCTTGATATGTTCATAGGCTAAAAAAAAAGAAAAGGAAAATGAGATGTGAAATGTGTGTCTAGATATGAGATGTGAAATGTGTGTCTAGATATGAGATGTGAAATGTGTGTCTAGATATGAGATGTGATATGTGTGTCTAGATATGAGATGTGAAATGTGTGTCTAGATATGAGATGTGAAATGTGTGTCTAGATATGAGATGTGAAATGTGTGTCTAGATATGAGATGTGAGATGTGTGTCTAGATATGAGATGTGAAATGTGTGTCTAGATATGAGATGTGAGATGTGAAGTTCATTTAACCAGTCTACATATGCTCACGTTTACAGAGAGGTTTAAGGTGCCAGCTGTTCCCCTGCCTTGTTGGTAAAATCAGCATTAGGCTTTATTAACATGTGATTTAATTGCTCTGTAAAGATCCTGAAAGTATCAGTGTAAAAGGGGGAGATGTAGTGAGCAGGTTTTGATATGTAATGAGCGCGCATGTGCGAGTGTTGGGACCTGAAGACATGCCTAGTAAAAGGTCAACGTTGTGCCTTGGTCTCCGGTCCATTCATGACTAATATCAGTACTATAAAGTACAAGACAACATGCACCCCCAAACAAACTCTGGGGACCGTCCTCTGCTCAGCAAAGTTTGTTCCCCCTAATTTGTGAATAGTTGTACATTTTAAGACTGTCGCTTAATTATTAATTATAATAAAAGAAAAAATTCAGTCCTTTGTTGCCCGTGAAATGTTTGTTAACCCTTTTATAAATGGTTGTACTTTAGTTGTAAATAGTAAAAAGAATAGATAACACATATAACAAAGTAACAGTATTTTAATTTATAAAACATCTAACGTTTTGCACAATAAACTTATTCATAACAATTAATACCCACACAAAGAACAACAACCAATCAACGCCTGTCTCTCATTCTGGCTCCAGTAAACAGTTGCTGGTTGTCTTCACGGAGTGAGATGAACTGCTCAGTTTGTTCCTTCCTGCCTTAAACAAGCTGACATGTAAAGCATGTTGTGTGTTATGTCACCAGACAGAAGGCTTCTTATGGACTACATTCATCATAATTAAAACGTTTAACTACACTTAACGGTTTTACAGTCTGGAAATAAGGCAGGACTCACAACTTAACCTAACATTAGTTCATCTTGGTGCATTGATGTAGATAATATGAAGTATCAATAGTCTATAAAATGTCCCGATCATCTTAGATATGAGTCCAGCTTGTAAAGTGGAACATGGGAAAGTGAAGCGTTATAAGGCTTCAGTTCAAAGCTGAAACTGAGGCCTCACATCGAGCCGTCGGCTAGCATGCTAGGTGGCTACATGGAAGCAATACTAACCTCACGTATCCTAACAGACATTTTGAGCTTTTAAGCTCCCCTGAAGTTTAACATATCTGCCGTTAGATGTTCAAATGAGTAGAAACCCAGTACTTACATTTATAAGGGAAATCTTGCTCGGTGCTTTGAACAGACATTCGTCCGCCGCCCATTATTTATTTATCTTTATTTGTTGTTGGTGAGGAGAAGGGGCGGAGCAGCGGCGCGCAAAGCATCTTGGGATATGGAAGTCCGCGAAGGATAGTAGCGGTGCATACATAAGACATATAAAGAGTAGACGCCGCATTGGCTGTTGGGGCGCGAGAAATACGGCCGCCATCTTGGACCGGTCATCCTACGAGTTGCCTAGCAGCAGAATACACGACACGACTGAGAATGATGGCAGAACACTGTTCAGCATATTCCTGCTCCAATCGACGGACCGTGGAAAACAGGGCTCGGGGGATTACTTTTCACAAGTAAGATTGAACATACGGTGGCACCACATTGCAAAACTCACCTCTCTTGACCTGCAGAGAGGGAGCACGAGAAAGAAACTCTGCAGAACAGGTCTCTTTCAAGGGTTTTAGGGGTTTCATGTCAAACTTTAATTAGCAACTTTTATTCTTTCCCCGACATTGTTATGCTACATTGTTTATATATTTATCTCTCTTTAAAATATATATGTATATCTGTATTTATGTTTTATTATTACATCATACTATTGGATATAATTACGATATTATTACAGTATTATACCAATTTATTATACACACACACACACACACACACTGTATACTTCCTACCCTCACATGTAAATATTTTGTGTTGTTGTCAGTGTTTACGTTTGTCCATTGTGTGTAATGCACTGGTCACCTATGTAAGCAACGTTGTACATGTGTAAATATGGTTTGGGGCGGGGATTTATATATATTTTCATTTTCTCTGATATATAACATATATTGTTGTTATATATAATGTAGATATATAATGTGTTCATATATTGTTTCTATATTTATATAGCCTAATCATATATTGTTTCTTCAACTTATTAAAATAGCTGACTTTACTGCCACTATCTGCTTCTGCCTCTCTATCATATTTTACCTTGTGTGTGTGTGTGTGTGTATATATATATATATATATAGTGAGCGTTTTGCTAAATACCGTATTGTTCCGAATATAAGACGACCCTGATTATAAGACGACCCCCCCCCTTTTTTCAAGAATCATTTTTGGAAAAATAATTTTTGAAGAGCAAATATTGGTTTTATAACGAAAAACATTATATTTGAAAATAATGATAATAAAACACATTGAAAAAAGAAGGTAGTCTGTTTAACAGCTTTTAAATAAAATTATGTTTTCAATATATTTCAGATGAAATTGTCACATTTAAATAAAAAAATGTAAATACATTTGTAAATGAATGACTTATGGTATTTAAATAGCATACAAATGAAAATAAACTGTAGTCTATTGAGACTATCCATCTCATAGTGAAAAAATAACCATTTCAACATTTCAATACCTGCATTAACCATCGAAGTGGTCTAATTTTAGAACGGTCTTGAAACAAATCTGACTGAGTGAGAATGTATATTGACATTCAAAAGTCTAGAACTCGAATGTAAGACGACCCCCCCTTTTTCATACGTATTTCCAGGGTAAAAACCCCGTCTTCTATTCAGAACAATACGGTAGCTACCTATCATACATCACATATATCATATATCTGAATATTCTATTACTGTCAAGCCAACTATGAATATTAAAATACGTCAAACCATGTGTCCTGTATCAGCTACATGTATGACGTTTTCATCAACAAAAGAGGCGTGGAAATCAGTTTGGTATTCAGCGAGTTATGATTGATTAACTGCGCTGACAGTTCATTGCGCCTGCCAAACACATTACACTGAGTGGAGCGGGTGACCGGTCCAAGATGGCGGCCCCACGGCTCGTCAGCGTCAATAGGCAGCAGCGGTCGATGCGGCGTCTACTCTTTATATGTCTATGACATCAGAATCTGTAGAGCATTAGTAAGAATACGAGCAGGAGGCAATGAGATCCAGCAGGGGGCAGTACTGACAACCTGGGAGAAAACCTTCAGGTGAAAGCGACACACACTGGACTGCCACCAAAACAACCAACGAGGAAGAAGCGTCACTTCCTACTTCAGCTGGTTGGAACCAGAACACGCCCTGTTAAAAAAGACCAACGATAAGAAAAGTGGTGAAGAGTGAAGAGACTGAAATACAACCAAACAAGTCTGGCCCACTTCAAGTACTGCTGACACCCACTAATGTGTACAGTGTACTGTACATGTGTACTGATATGTATAGTGTACTGTCTATATGTATAGTGTACTGTCTATATGTACTAATATGTACAGTGTACTGTCTATAAGTACTGATATGTATAGTGTACTGTCTGTATATGTATAGTGTATAGTCTATATGTACTGATATAGTGTAGTGATATAGAGTGTACTGTTTATATGTGTTTGTATTATAATGTAGTGATGTAGTATACTGCGTATATGTAGTGGTATTATAGTGTACTGTGTATATGTAGTGATATTATAGTGTAGTGTGTATATGTAGTGGTATTATAGTGTACTGTGTATATGTAGTGTTATTATAGTGTACTGTGTATATGTAGTGATATTATAGTGTACTGTGTATATGTAGTGATATTATAGTGTAGTGGTATTTTAGTGTAGTGTGTATATGTGGACTGATGTGAACCAGTGTAAACCTGGTCTGGACTGATCTAGTGTTACTGACCTCTGGCCTTCCTCTTGTAGTAGATCAGACCTGCCAAAGACAAAATCAAACCCAGAAGCAGACCTGACGCTCCGCTGGCGATCTTGTTTCTGTCTGATTGTGACATGGAGGGATCTGGAGAGACAGACACATGTCTCTATCTATAGACACATCTGCATGTTGACCTGTCTCTCTATGTCTTCATCACCTATCCATGGACAGAGACACACATAGATACTCACTCCAGTCCACTTTCTTAGGAGAGGGGAAACTGGCGTGTTCCACCATGCAGGTGATCTTCTCTCCAGACCTGAGATGAAATAAGTGAAGAAGAAGAAAACACAGGAAATAAACAACATATCAACAATAAATAAGACGTGATGTGATTGGATGAGGTAAGTCTGTACTTTCCTGTCTGTCTGCACAGAAACTAGTCGAGTCTGATACTAAACATCAGCCCAGTTTAAAACACGGTATTAATACACAATAAATACTCTGTCGTCCATCTGGGATCTCACCTGTAAAGAGCCACGCATCCCACCTTAAATATACAGCTGGTGTCTACAGAGCAGACACTGAGGAGACACGTTCCACCTTAAACATGCAGCTGGTGTCTACAGAGCAGACACTGAGGAGACACGTTCCACCTTAAATCATCACTTTGTGCTTTGTTTTCCAGTCATTGTGTGTGTGTGTGTGTGTGTGTGTGTGTGTGTGTGTGTGTGTGTGTGTGTGTGTGTGTGTGTGTGTGTGTGTGCGTGAGTGTGTAGTGTTAAAGTATTGTGTATGTATTTGGACCGGTCCATTTGGTACTGAGTCTAAGTGTTCTGACCTGGGCGTGTACTCCAGGTAGGAGTGGATCTGGTAGTACCAATCACCATTTGCCAGCTCATCGGTGGAAGTGACGTCAGAGGTCACCGGCTGTCCGTCTCTCAGCCAGGTGACACTGATGTATTTGGGGTAGAAGTTGTAGACACTGCACATCAGCATGGCCGGATGTCGGCCACTAGGGGGCGTCACTGAAGTCAGTCTCACACTGGGCTCAGCTGGTAAAGAATTATTTTGTTATCATCATCATCATCATCATCATCATCAGGACTTGAAATTAACTTTTTGAATCAATGTCAAATGTGTAGAGTTGCTAATCCCAAGAGTATATAATGTTTGGGGCCACATGGTGGCGCAGTGGTTAGCGCGGTCGCCTCACAGCAGAAAGGTCGTGGGTTGGAATCCCGGGGTAGTCCAGCCTTGGCGGTTGTACTGATGTGTCGTAGGTTAGTTTACATTATTACGACAGCGGCCCCCAGAGGAGTTACCATAAACTGATTTACGGCAGTGCCTAGCAGAGCTGGAATAAAGCATGTTAAACGGCTCTTCTGCGGTGAGTCGCCTCAGTCCAGCCCTCCGCATTGAGGACTAGACTCTGTTATAGCCGGACCTCAAACAGGACTCATGAAAACCCGGCACGTTACTGTAACATGAGACTCATCCTAGATCTGCTGGATTATGCAGATGCAGTAAATTCTGAAGCACTTATTTTGTTCCTCGACTTCTATGAGGCCTTTGACGCGATTGAACTCACGGTTCTGTTACAGTCCGTCGAGGCGTTGGGCTTTAGGAATAACTTTGTTGGCATTGTCAATATGTTTTACAAAGATATGAATAGTTCTGTTATGATGAACTTTAACAGCTGTAAAAGAGTCCAGATGAACAGAGGGCTCCGCCAAGGCTGCCCTGTTCCTCCTCCCTTATTTATTTGAGGGGCTGAATTCTTATCAGTTAATATCGTGAATGATGGACGTTTGGAAGGAATGTCGGGTTTTGGTGGAGAGTTAAAAATCTCACAACTGGCAGACGACACCACTTTGTTTTGAAGGACAAGAAGCACGTGAGGAACTCTGTTACCTCAGGTAACCAGTGTTCCAGGGCTTCGGACCTGCGACTAAATGTGTGCACATGTGGAATGTTGTCTGTGCGTGATTGTAGCGATTGTTTAGTTGGAAACATCCGGTAAAAGAGTCCGTTAAGTATTTGGGAATATATACAACTACACATCTTACAGCTAGACAACATCTCCATTTCTCCAACAGATTAAAAAGACCAAGTCTGTCTTCAGGATTGGTCTTGGAAGGGGTTTCTCTACTTTAGGAGGAGTTCTCCTCTCCAAAGCAGAGGGCCTGTCTCGCTTTGTGGGTCCATCTGTGTCTCTATTGGTTTATGGTTCTACCGCCACAGAAGCAAATAGAACTTTCTTAAATGTCATTTGGAAGAATAAACCACACCAGCTTAAAACATGTGTCCTGTCCAGCAGTGAAGCAGAAGGAGGTCTGGAAGTTCTAGATTCCGTTGATTCTGGTAACACAACACACAGACACGCTCACACTTGTTGTGTGATGGTGAAATGTCCCATAAGTGTTGGACTGGTGTGGAGTCTCGTGACTCTGTCCCTTCTTTTAACATGAGACACGTGACCTGGTGCTGTCTTCATCCAGAAGATGTGCTCTTCAACATCTGCTTAATTGTGTTACTGTAGATGCAACATGTGTACTCACAAACAGGAGTTGGGTAAATCACTACCTAAGATCCCTGCTTGTCTCCAAGAAGTGAGTCTTTCCTTAAACCTCTCAGCCTTGAAACAACAACACAAGTAACGAGCTGCTGACCTACTACCACACTTGTGTCCTGCCATCCTCATCTGGAGGATGAGGATGGCAGTGCAGATATAACAAGGAGTACCTCCAGACAGCGTTTGTCATGGTTTGCTCATTCTCTGCAACTGGTAGTAGGAGATGGCTTAAAGGAAACTAAGTGTCTTTCTGGTGCGATTGCCAAAGCTTCAAAGCTGTCGTCTTTGTTACATTGCAGCACTTCATTTAAAGATAAGTTTGAAGTCACTTTTGGCTATGGACGCTCTATCCCAGCAGCAAATGACACCCGCTGGAACTCCACTTTTAAGCAATTGAAAGCTGTCACAGCATTGGATCACAGCATTCTCACAGACATGTGCTCTGACTTTCCAAATGTTGTTTTCTCTCCACGCGAGTGGGCTCAGCTCAAAGAACTCTGCACCATTCTTGAGCCTTTTGCAGAGGCTACCGACCTCACACAAGGTGAGCAACTGGTGACAAGCAGCCTAGTTGTCCCCACAGTTTTGGACATTAACGCCCACCTCATGAGGATGGAAGAGACGAGGTGTCTCTGCCGGCCTTTAGTCAGAGCACTTAAAGAATCCTTACACAGGAGGTTTTCTGGCATATTTGTTAGAACAAAAATGGATGAAAGCAAGCAGCACCATGAACCGTTTGGTGAGGATGTGTACTTCATAGCTGCCATGCTTGACCCACGTTTTGGACTCAGCTGGGTGGATATGGATGTTCAGTCTACTGAAAATGTCATGTCCCCTCAGGTCAGAGATGAACTCAAGAGGTCACTCAAAGGTCAGTACACACACACACACACACACACACACACACACACACACACACACACACACACACACACACACACACACACACACACACACACACACACACACACACACACACACACACACACACACAGTGCTTTCACTGCCTGGTGGCTCTGTGTACATACAATGGTAGTTTAGGAACAGTAGTAAATATAATAAATGACAAAATGGTATAATTTAAGTCTTTGTTCATAAAAGGCTTAATTATCTTTTTCTTTGTTTATTTTTTTCAGACACCTTGATTACAGAAGCAAGGGCCATAGGAACAGGATCCCCTCCGAAGGATCCCCATAGTGCACAACAATCTCAAGAGGAGTTACCGCCACTCAAGTGTCCAAGACTATTGGCAAGGTACCAATGGCATAGAGAAAGTCACAGTGGTGACTGAGACTCAAGCATAGCATCACAAGTACAGAAGTACTTTGAGACCTTTAAAGACTTCCATGATGAAGACACACTCAGTTTTTGGGCTAGAAACGAAGAGAAGTTCCCCAACCTACATCCCCTGGCACTTAAAGTCTTGTCTGTGCCTGCATCTTCAGCTCCTTTTGAGCTTGTATTCAGCAGAGGGGGCCTTATCATGAGGCCTCACCGTTCACGATTGGGGACAAAAATGTTGTCATATCTAATGTTTCTTAAGTGTAACCATGCACTACTGTCTAAGTAGTCTAAGGTGCCCATGCCCATGTTGGCTGGTATATAAAATGGTTTTATACTGAGTAGACCAACAGACTGTCTGTAGACATAAAACATGTTGTAAACATTAAATATTATTTTTTTGCAAACGTATTCACTTCTCTTCTGATTACTGTATTTTCATTGTTTAAGTGAAAGCATGAACTGTATCTAATTCCATTACATTTTTACAAATAACCTGATGTTTAGTTGTACTGTATTGTTGAATGCGTTGCTGCACTGGCCAAATTAATGTGAAATCTTTGCTTGCCTTTAACCAGAGGGAATCTTTCCTTTTTTAAAGTTGGTTTATTCAGAAAGTTATGGTATCAGCCATCCTATGTTATACTGACTGGTATTTTTTAAAAGACTATGCATGAGGATCAATGAAATAATTTTCTCTTCTGACTGTGTAAGTGTCTTGTACAAAGGCTTCATTCTGAGTAGAAAATGTATAAATGCCATTATAATACAATAATATAGCTATTGTAAAGGGTATACAAACTATTCTATTCTCGGTCTCGGAAAAGACTCGACTTGTTCCGGTCTTGGTCTTGAACTTGGTCTCGACCACCGTTGGTCTTGATCTTGACTCGGTCTCGGCTAGGAGGAGTCTTGGTCTTGTCTTGGTCTCGATTGAGGCGGTCTTGACTACAGCAATGCTTGTGAGCACCCTTCAGTAAAGGACATTTTATGATGCAAACCATTATCACCCCAAGTCCACTCTACTGCCCTTTGACACGGCTACACAACGCACTACAGGAGTATAACTACACATTTCTTTCAGAATCAGCAAACAAGTCACAGAATGACCCATAGCAGCTGTAAGATAAGCCTCTGCTTCCACATCTCTGGCTCAGACACCGCCATTAGCTGCGTCTGTTAAGAACTAATCTCAGTTTCCTGATGACGCCTTCACGCATTCACTGCATAGATGCTGAACTCAGATGCAGCATACTCATGCTTCATTATATCCTCCTACTCCCACTTCAGCAGGTTTAATTAAAACACAAATAAGTTCCCTGAAGCTCAGAACAAGGTTTCCAGCAGGCTGCATTTCTCCCACTTTACTGAATAACTCACTGCAAGGCTGCCAAGAAACCCTCTGAAGTTAGTGGAAGACAACCTCTTCGCTCCTGTCAGCCCCACACTTGCCTCGTCCATGGGAGGGAACACTAGAATTGTACTTCTCCTAAAACAGATACTACACGCTCTTCCACTGTTATTACTCAGTACTTAACACTCAACATTGTTGACAAGTATGTACAGCCTAATACTACTCATTTCCCCACCTCATCCCTACATGTCATTATATTCTTTTAGACACATATGTTGTTTTTCTTCCAGCCCCAACCCACACGATGTTAATAACCTGTTCCGGGTTCATCAATAATCCTTTGTTGACGTCATAGATGATCAATAGTTGTGCGCTGTGTTCACAACCATCCTCATACACCATCTTGACGGACAGCTTTACGACCACCGTCGCTCTTTAAGGCTGAGACTTGCATCCGTCTAATAAGCAAACAGCTCAACTAGCGAGGCTCCTACAGACAGCCAGACCCGACTTACATACATGGGGGCTTGGAGCCCGTTAATACCTGCTGGCAGCGCTGCTTTATGTCGGGGACTGTCTCACACCCTGATTGGGTTCTTCTGACGTAGTTGTGTAATGATACTGAACCTGATGTGTGTCCGTAATACTACACACCTGTTTTATGTACCATGTTCTATTGTTCACTAGTACACACACACACACACACACACACACACACACACACACACACACACACACACACAGACACACACACACACACGCACAGACACACACACACGCACACACAGACACACACAGACACACACACATGGACACGCGGACACACACGCACGCACACACGCACACGCACACACAGACACACACACACGGACACACACACACACGCACGCACACAAACACAAACACACACACAGACACACACGCATACACACACACGCACACACACACACACACGCACAGACACACACACACACACAGACACACGCATACACACACGCACCCACACACACACACAAACACACACACGGACGCGCGCGCGCGCACAAAAACGCGCGCACATACACGCGCTCACACCGACACACATAACTCACAGACGCGCGCGCACACAACTCAAAAACGCGCGCGCGCACTTATACACACACACACAGATACAAACACAAACACGCACACACGTGACAAACACACACACTCACACACAAACACGCACACACACGGACACATATGCATACATGCACTACTAATAGTAGTAGTAACAGAAGTAGTAGTAGTCATAATAACAGTACTACTAGTAGTAGTAGTAACAGTAGTAGTGATATTCATAATAACAGTACTACTAATAGTAGTAGTAACGTTAGTAGTAATAGTCATAATAATAGTACTACTAATAGTAGTAGTAATAGTCATAATAATAGTACTACTAATAGTAGTAGTAATAGTCATAATTATAGTACTACTAATAGTAGTAGTAACAGTAGTAGTAATATTCATAATAACAGTACTACTAATAGTAGTAGTAACAGTAGTAGTAATAGTCATAATAACAGTATTACTAATAGTAGTAGAAACAGTAGCAGTAATAGTCATAATAATAGTACTACTAAAAGTAGTAGTAACAGTAGTAGCAATAGTCATAATAATAGTCCTACTAATAGTAGTAGTACCAATAGTAGTAATATTCATAATAAAAGTACTACTAATAGTAGTAGTAACCGTAGTAGTAATAGTCATAATAACAGTACTACTAATAGTAGTAGAAACAGTAGCAGTAATAGTCATAATAACAGTACTACGAATAGTAGTAGTAACAGTAGTAGTAATAGTCATAATAACAGTACTACTAATAGTAGTAGTACCAGTAGTAGTAATAGTCATAATAACAGTACTACTAATAGTAGTAGTAACAGTAGTAGTAATAGTCATAATAATAGCACTACTAATAGTAGTAGTAACGTTAGTAGTAATAGTCATAATAATAGTACTACTAATAGTAGTAGTAACGTTAGTAGTAATAGTCATAATAATAGTCCTACTAATAGTAGTAGTACCAATAGTAGTAATATTCATAATAAAAGTACTACTAATAGTAGTAGTAACAGTAGTAGTAATAGTCATAATAACAATACTACTAATAGTAGTAGAAACAGTAGCAGTAATAGTCATAATAACAGTACTACGAATAGTAGTAGTAACAGTAGTAGTAATAGTCATAATAACAGTACTACTAATAGTAGTAGTACCAGTAGTAGTAATAGTCATAATAACAGTACTACTAATAGTAGTAGTAACAGTAGTAGTAATAGTCATAATAATAGCACTACTAATAGTAGTAGTAACGTTAGTAGTAATAGTCATAATAATAGTACTACTAATAGTAGTAGTAACGTTAGTAGTAATAGTCATAATAATAGTACTACTAATAGTAGTAGTAATAGTCATAATAATAGTACTACTAATAGTAGTAGTAATAGTCATAATTATAGTACTACTAATAGTAGTAGTAACAGTAGTAGTAATATTCATAATAACAGTACTACTAATAGTAGTAGTAACAGTAGTAGTAATAGTCATAATAACAGTATTACTAATAGTAGTAGAAACAGTAGCAGTAATAGTCATAATAATAGTACTACTAAAAGTAGTAGTAACAGTAGTAGTAATAGTCATAATAATAGTCCTACTAATAGTAGTAGTACCAATAGTAGTAATATTCATAATAACAGTACTACTAATAGTAGTAGTAACAGTAGTAGTAATAGTCATAATAACAGTACTACTAATAGTAGTAGAAACAGTAGCAGTAATAGTCATAATAACAGTACTACGAATAGTAGTAGTAACAGTAGTAGTAATAGTCATAATAACAGTACTACTAATAGTAGTAGTACCAGTAGTAGTAATAGTCATAATAACAGTACTACTAATAGTAGTAGTAACAGTAGTAGTAATAGTCATAATAATAGCACTACTAATAGTAGTAGTAACGTTAGTAGTAATAGTCATAATAATAGTACTACTAATAGTAGTAGTAACAGTAGTAGTAATAGTCATAATAATAGCACTACTAATAGTAGTAGTAACGTTAGTAGTAATAGTCATAATAATAGTACTACTAATAGTAGTAGTAACGTTAGTAGTAATAGTCATAATAATAGTACTACTAATAGTAGTAGTAATAGTCATAATTATAGTACTACTAATAGTAGTAGTAACAGTAGTAGTAATATTCATAATAACAGTACTACTAATAGTAGTAGTAACAGTAGTAGTAATAGTCATAATAACAGTATTACTAATAGTAGTAGAAACAGTAGCAGTAATAGTCATAATAGTAGTACTACTAAAAGTAGTAGTAACAGTAGTAGTAATAGTCATAATAATAGTCCTACTAATAGTAGTAGTACCAATAGTAGTAATATTCATAATAAAAGTACTACTAATAGTAGTAGTAACCGTAGTAGTAATAGTCATAATAACAGTACTACTAATAGTAGTAGAAACAGTAGCAGTAATAGTCATAATAACAGTACTACGAATAGTAGTAGTAACAGTAGTAGTAATAGTCATAATAACAGTACTACTAATAGTAGTAGTACCAGTAGTAGTAATAGTCATAATAACAGTACTACTAATAGTAGTAGTAACAGTAGTAGTAATAGTCATAATAATAGCACTACTAATAGTAGTAGTAACGTTAGTAGTAATAGTCATAATAATAGTACTACTAATAGTAGTAGTAACGTTAGTAGTAATAGTCATAATAATAGTCCTACTAATAGTAGTAGTACCAATAGTAGTAATATTCATAATAAAAGTACTACTAATAGTAGTAGTAACAGTAGTAGTAATAGTCATAATAACAATACTACTAATAGTAGTAGAAACAGTAGCAGTAATAGTCATAATAACAGTACTACGAATAGTAGTAGTAACAGTAGTAGTAATAGTCATAATAACAGTACTACTAATAGTAGTAGTACCAGTAGTAGTAATAGTCATAATAACAGTACTACTAATAGTAGTAGTAACAGTAGTAGTAATAGTCATAATAATAGCACTACTAATAGTAGTAGTAACGTTAGTAGTAATAGTCATAATAATAGTACTACTAATAGTAGTAGTAACGTTAGTAGTAATAGTCATAATAATAGTACTACTAATAGTAGTAGTAATAGTCATAATAATAGTACTACTAATAGTAGTAGTAATAGTCATAATTATAGTACTACTAATAGTAGTAGTAACAGTAGTAGTAATATTCATAATAACAGTACTACTAATAGTAGTAGTAACAGTAGTAGTAATAGTCATAATAACAGTATTACTAATAGTAGTAGAAACAGTAGCAGTAATAGTCATAATAATAGTACTACTAAAAGTAGTAGTAACAGTAGTAGTAATAGTCATAATAATAGTCCTACTAATAGTAGTAGTACCAATAGTAGTAATATTCATAATAACAGTACTACTAATAGTAGTAGTAACAGTAGTAGTAATAGTCATAATAACAGTACTACTAATAGTAGTAGAAACAGTAGCAGTAATAGTCATAATAACAGTACTACGAATAGTAGTAGTAACAGTAGTAGTAATAGTCATAATAACAGTACTACTAATAGTAGTAGTACCAGTAGTAGTAATAGTCATAATAACAGTACTACTAATAGTAGTAGTAACAGTAGTAGTAATAGTCATAATAATAGCACTACTAATAGTAGTAGTAACGTTAGTAGTAATAGTCATAATAATAGTACTACTAATAGTAGTAGTAACAGTAGTAGTAATAGTCATAATAATAGCACTACTAATAGTAGTAGTAACGTTAGTAGTAATAGTCATAATAATAGTACTACTAATAGTAGTAGTAACGTTAGTAGTAATAGTCATAATAATAGTACTACTAATAGTAGTAGTAATAGTCATAATTATAGTACTACTAATAGTAGTAGTAACAGTAGTAGTAATATTCATAATAACAGTACTACTAATAGTAGTAGTAACAGTAGTAGTAATAGTCATAATAACAGTATTACTAATAGTAGTAGAAACAGTAGCAGTAATAGTCATAATAGTAGTACTACTAAAAGTAGTAGTAACAGTAGTAGTAATAGTCATAATAATAGTCCTACTAATAGTAGTAGTACCAATAGTAGTAATATTCATAATAAAAGTACTACTAATAGTAGTAGTAACAGTAGTAGTAATAGTCATAATAACAGTACTACTAATAGTAGTAGAAACAGTAGCAGTAATAGTCATAATAACAGTACTACGAATAGTAGTAGTAACAGTAGTAGTAATAGTCATAATAACAGTACTACTAATAGTAGTAGTACCAGTAGTAGTAATAGTCATAATAACAGTACTACTAATAGTAGTAGTAACAGTAGTAGTAATAGTCATAATAATAGCACTACTAATAGTAGTAGTAACGTTAGTAGTAATAGTCATAATAATAGTACTACTAATAGTAGTAGTAACAGTAGTAGTAATATTCATAATAACAGTACTACTAATAGTAGTAGTAACAGTAGTAGTAATAGTCATCATAGCAGAGCAGCTCACCTGTCTTATCCAGTGCAGCTCGGTACCGTATCTCTATATTATGTTTGCAGTACGTCTCTTTCAGAGCTCTCCTTACTGCCATCTCTGCAGGATCGTTGTTAAAGCGCTCTGCGTTATGGATACCAAACTCGTCGTATCCAACCCACTTCCCCGCAGTGCTGTTAAACCTCATAACTTCTATCTTATTGAAATACATAGAGTTTATGTACTCTATGTCAGGAAGCTCAGAGGAGGTGAACACACATGTGTACAGGTCATATTTCAAAAACGCATCTGGAACAGAAAGAGAAACAGGTTCAAGTTACTTAGTTGAATTGTTTTAAAGACAATAATTAAAACCTCTTTTCTAACAACACAGCAGAGTCCATCCAACAGAGACTGATTTACATATTTTATCTCACCTGCTCCATAGAAACCCACGACCAGGAGGGAGCAACACACAACAAGGCAGCATGAAGCCATGTGTCTGTCTTGCTGATGAACACAATAAACTGTCCTCCTTTACAGACTGACTGGTGTGGACTGCCCCCTGGACATAAACCAGTCCACCACCCAATCACCTCACTGGGCTGGCTAGCTCTCCCAACATCAGCCAATAGAAAACACAGAGGCCTGCACGTCATCTGTTACCAGGTAGAGGGTAGAGCCTAATGCTGGAAAGGGACAGAAACTCAAAGGTTCGAGCCTGTTCGGGGACTGAGAAGATTTGGCCGGTGACAGAATGACAAGAGGACATGTGTTGTTAGTATAGCGCCCCCTAGCTGCACTAGGGGGCGCTCAACATGTACACAATACACACTCAACATGTAGACAATGCACACTCAACATGTACAAGAACATGTGTGTGTGTGTGTGTGTGTGTGATGGCAGCTCTCGGGGCCACATGTGTAGTTCGTGTTGTGTTAATGTTGTGTGTTGAGGCAGCAGTGCTGGGGCGTCGCTGCTGCAGGACTTCTTGTCAGGCTGAACAGCAGAGGGCGCTCCACAGAGCAGCTGTTAAATACAGGGCGGCCCGCTGGACTCTACCAACTACCCTCCATGTCATGGGGGGGGTATTCTTAATGTAGATGTGTTGTGGTTGTGTTGCCTTGGTTACTATCTAAATGTTAACTTGTTGAAGAATTGTGCTGTGTTGTGTTATTTGTAGTTTAGTTGGTAGAGTGTTGTTTGTGTGTTGCCCTTGTGTGTCAGAATGGTGGGACCAGCCAGTACATGTGCGCCCCCTTGTGTTCAGGTTGTTGGGTCAGTTTGGTGTGGTGAGTTTGTTATGTTCAGTGTGTTACTTGGGTATGATGTGAGTGAAGTTGTGTTTAGTTGACCGGTTGTGTGGAATGTGTGTATTCACTAAACAACTGGTGAGTACAACAGCAACACTTCATTGTGTAACATCAGAGGATTCATCTATGGAGTACGTGGAGAGAAGATATGAAGATGTGTGCACCACTAAGTAAGTTTAATATAACACAATGAACACGTGTAGGATGGAGCAACAAGAGGTGGGTGGAGCAGCATGACATGACACATGGCGTGTGAGGTGTGGTGTTGTTAGAATAACACAATGAACAGATGTAGGATGGAGCAACATGAGGTGGGTGGAGCAGCATGACATGACACATGACGTGTCAGGTGGGTAAATTAAAACTTTATCTGAATAAGTGACCCGTGACTCCTCGTGTCTACCAGCACCAGACGATGCTGGATCAGCGGACTTTGCATCTGATCCGAGGAGCTGCTGGACGCGAGCCTGCAGATTGTGGAGGACCACAGATATTAAGAAGTGAGTTGTGGACTCGGGCCTCGTGCAGCGGTGTGAGCAAGTATCAGTACCTGATACAGGAGCCGTGTGGGATCCCTATATCCTGCACAGCATTTCTACGTCATACGTCATACGTCAACAGCATGAATGTTATCAGCACATAAGCCCTGCTAGTTGGGTGTGAGATGGAAGAGAAGGAAGAATTCTGGAGGGAGTTGGATGACGTGGTGGAGAGGGTACCCAAGGAGGAGGGAGTGGTGATTGGAGCGGACTTCAGAGGGCATGTTGGTGAAGGGAACAGAGGTGATGAGGAGGTGATGGGTAGGTATGGTGTCAAGGAGAGGAATGTGCAAGGACAGATGGAGAAGGTGGTTGTGGAGTACAACATGTACTGCATATGCACTCCGTATGTACTCTGTAGTTTTCTACTTCTCTGTGTGTATGAAACTTCCCACTCAATGCAGACACACATACCCATTGTTCTTATGTGCGCCCCCATGGGGTCACATAGCCACGTCATCATGATTGCTTCCCCTTTGCCGCGTCCCAGGCACTGGGACAGCAAAGGTAAGAGTAATGGACCTACAGACACTCACCAGGCACAGAACCTGATTAACTCAGATGTTTTCCTGCATAGCTTTGTCAGACTACACCTTGGTTGGTGCAGGAAACATCGGGTATGACGCGACGGACTGTGCTATAAAAACCACTACCTCCAGCTCAGGGCAGAGCATATCCTCACAGACGAACCTCTGTGTGGCCTTATGTCTCTCCATCTGCAGATGCAATAAAGATTCTCTGTTTGCTCCAATGTTTGTGGGGTGATTGTTCTCCCCAGAGGTTGCTGGGGCAAGAGCCCATTTAAGGATAAAGGAAAATCCACAACAAATTTGGTGTCAGAAGTGGGATCTCACGTCGCCCGCCAGACGGACAACCGGCTGACCGGTCATCTCGGGACGAGGACATAGTCAGCCATCTCCCAATAACCTCAGCAGGTTTGAGGAGAAGAAAGGGAGAGGCGGGTGGTCCGTTTGGTCGGTGTCGCTGAGACCCCTCAGCAAAACCCGGGGAGATTCATCACACGGGTAAGCAGGATTCTTTAAAGGAGGAAATGATCATTTAAAACGCGGACTATTGAAACCAGATGAGGTCGTGCACTGACAATTAGGCGGCTGTTCACCCTCGGTCTCACACTAATAGAAGTGGTCACCTGGTAGGATCAAGTGAACCCAGAAGAGAAAAAAACAGGGAAACAAGGGCAGTAAACTGGCCCCGATAGATATGGAGGGTCCTATCTATCAGACAATGATAAGGAAATATGGTGAAGACTCGGTAAAACATGTTTTAGACTGGATACAGGGTCATGGGTTTCCTGTTGAAGGAACTTTGAGCAAGAATAAACTAATGAAAGTCCGACAGTCCATGGAAAAGTGAAAAGCGAAGGTCTTGGAAAGGAAACAGATTCCTACAACATGGTTAGAGTATATGGCAGAGCAAGAAAGAATTTGGGGAATGTGGGAGAAAGAGTGTGAAAGGAGGGAAAGAAAAAAGCTACAGAGGACTATGACGCAAAACGACGACTCAGACAAAGACCCGTTCTCTCTCACACCTCTCCTAATCCATATCTCTCTCACACCTCTCCTAATCCATAACTCTCTCACACCTCTCCTAATCCATATCTCTCTCACACCTCTCCTAATCCATCTCTCTTTATGAGGGGTTGGACATGTCTGCAGAGCAGGACCCGGTCAGAGAGCAGGGCTGGTACCTCAGCAGGAAGCAGTGACAGCGTCTGTTTGAAGAGCACGGGGTCCAGGGTTGGACCCTCGTTCAGTTCCTAGGGGACTCGGTCCTCATACCTGCTGGGGCCATGCACCAGGTATTTACTGGACACATACACATAACAGCATATCTACATCAGAATGCATAGTTACACAAGCATGTCTGCAGAACCCTCCTCACTAGCAACATGGAGAACTAATTCGTCCGTCCCTGTGTGGTGTGTCCTCCTGTACTTCTGCTACCTGACACAGATAGCTACGCCAGGTGTAGCATGAAGTCATCCATCATGTTGTCTGTCTCCCTTTCTCTCTCAGGTTCAGAACCTCCACAGCTGTGTTCAGGTCATCAATGACTTTGTTCCTCCTGAGCACGTAGTCAACTCCTTCTACCTGAGCCAGGAGCTGAGAGCCACTAAGGAGGAGGTCAACTGTGAAGATAAGCTACAGGTAGTGGAGCAGTGTCTTCACATCCGGTCCATGTGCTGTGTTCAGTCGTCACCAGCAGACAAACACAAAACCCAGATTAAACCTGACAACAGTCGGGTGTCCGGGTAGCGTGGCGGTCTATTCCGTTGCCTACCAACACGGGGATCGCCGGTTCGAATCCCCGTGTTGCCTCCGGCTTGGTCAGGCGTCCCTACAGACACAGTTGTCCGTGTCTGCAGGTGGGAAGCCGGGTGTGTATGTGTCCTGGTCACTGCACTAGCGCCTCCTCTGGTCAGTTGGGCTGCCTGTTCGGGGGCGGAGGGCCGGGGGGAATAGCGTGATCCTCCCATGTGCTACCCCCCCCTGGTGAAACTCCTCCCTGTCAGGTGAAAAGAAGCATCTGGTGACCCCACATGTATCGGGGGGGGGGGGAAGACATGTGGTAGTCTGCAGCCCTCCCCGGACCGGCAGAGGAGGTGGAGCAGAGACTGGGACGGCTCGGAGGAGTGGGGTAATTGGCCAGATGTAAAAGCGGGAAAATCAAAAATAACAATAATAATAATAAAGGTAAAAAGAGTAAGTAATAATGCACCACAAAGCACCATGCTGTTGTTTTAATACAGCCACAGCTGTTGGGTTTTCCAGCATGTTTGCAAAATTCAGTCCCTGATACTTTTCGTAGCAAAGTATATGTGGGCACCCTTCTACTGAGTGGGTCCGGATATTTCAGCCACGCCCGTTGCTAGCAGGTGCATAAAATCCAGCATCCAGCCACACAGTCTCCATAGACAAACAGTGGCAGTGGAGTGGAGGGTCCTTAGGAGCGCAGTGACTTTCAGCATGGCACCGTCATAGGATGCCACCTTTCCAACAAGTCATTTGGTCAAATTCCTGCCCTGCTACAGCTGCCCCGGTCAATTGTAAGTGCTGTTATTGTGAAGTGGAGACATCTCAGAGCAACAGCAGCTCAGACGTGAAGCAGTAGAACACACAAGACCACAGAACGGGACCACCGAGTCCTGAGGCACGTAAAAACCATGTGTCCT
This sequence comes from Lampris incognitus, assembly GCF_029633865.1. Lineage (NCBI taxonomy): Eukaryota > Metazoa > Chordata > Actinopteri > Lampriformes > Lampridae > Lampris > Lampris incognitus. Next base: position 25,353 of record NW_026611240.1, read on the forward strand.
CGCTTACACAACTCACTACCGAGTTCCAGACTGCCTCTGGAAGCAACGTCAGCTCATGAACTGGTGGCCTGGGGTGCCTCCATGGCCGACTGACTAGCGTGCATATCACATGGCCACATGGCTGCAACCATTACCAGCTCAAATCCAGCTGGCAGCGTTTGTTGCATGTCTTACCCCTTTCTCTCTCTCTCTCTCTCGCTCTCCCCCATTTCCTGTCTGCCTCCACTATCACTGTATAATAAATAAGCCGATGCACACAATGTGCTATGCTGGAGTGGTGTAAAGCACACCACCATTGGACTCACGTTCTCTGGAGTGATGAATCCCGCTTCACTATCCGGCGGTCTGATGGACCAATCTGGACTTGGCGAATACAAGGAGAACACTACCTGCCTAAATGCATAGTGCCAACTGTAAAGTTTGGTGGAGGAGTAATAATGGTCCGGGGCTGTTTTCCATGTTCTTGCCTCTCAGTTCCACTGACGGGAAATCTTACTGCTACAGCATACAATACCATTCTAGAGAATTGTGTGCTTCCAAGTTGGTGGCAGCAGTTTGGGGGAAGCTCTTTTCTGTTTCATCATGACAATACCCCTGTGCACAAAGCGAGGTCCATAAAGACATGGTTTGCTGAGTTTGGTGTGGAGGAACTAGCCAACATCTTTGGGATGAATTGGAACACCAACCGTGAACCCGGCCTTCTCCCCGACATCAGTGCCTGACCTCACTGATGCTCTTGTGGCTGAATGGGAGTGAATTCCCACAGCCATGTTCCCAAATCTAGTGGAAAGCCTTCCCAGAAGAGTGGAGGCTGTTATAGCAGCAAAGGGGGGCTCAACACCATATTAATGCCCATGGGTTTGGAATGAGATGTTCATCAAGCACATATGGGTGTGATGTTCAGGTGTCCACATCGTATTGGCCATGTAGTGTATATTTGATTGAGCCTGGTGTGTCACCTCTTCACCAACAGGAGATAAATGAGCGATAACGGTAGTCATTTTGTCCGATAAAGTAAATGTGGATATTGCCAGTTATTTTGTATAGAAAAAGGCCGAGCAACAGACATTCCTGTCAGTCAGCCAAAGTAGCTGAAGATACTGCGGTTAACAATGGCTGTCAATCACAATGACTATCAATCACAATGGCTATCTATCAATCACAATGACTATCAGCCACAATGGCTATTGATCACAATGTCTATCAATCACAATGACTATCAGTCACAATGGCTATCAATCACAATGTCTATCAATCACAGTGACTATCAGTCCTAATGGCTGTCAGTCACAGTGACTATCAATCACAATGACTTTCAGTCACAATGGCTATCAATCACAATGACTAACAGTCCTAATGGCTGTCAGTCACAGTGACTATCAATTACAACGACTTTCAGTCACAATGGCTATCAATAACAATGACTATCAATCACAATGGCTACCAATCACAATGACTATCAGTAACAGTGGCTATCAATTACAATGACTACCAGTCACAATGGCTATCGATCACAATGGCTATCATTCACAATAGCTATCATTCAAAATGACTACCAATCACAATGACCTTCAGTCACAATGGCTATCAATCACAATGACTATCAATCACAATGACTATCAGTCACAACGGCTATCAATCACAACGTCAATCAATCACAATGACTATCAGTCACAACGGCTATCAATCACAATGACAGTCAGTCACAATGGCTATCAATCACAATGACTAACAGTCCTAATGGCTGTCAGTCACAGTGACTATCAATCACAATGACTTTCAGTCACAATGGCTATCAATCACAATGACTATCAATCACAATGGCCATCAATCACAATGACTATCAGTCACAATGGCTATCAATCACAATGACTATCAATCACAATGACTATCAGTCACAACGGCTATCAATCACAATGTCTATCAATCACAATGACTATCAGTCACAATGGCTATCAATCGCAATGAGAGTCAGTCACAATGGCTATCAATCACAATGACTAACAGTCCTAATGGCTGTCAGTCACAGTGACTATCAATCACAGTGACTATCAATCACAATGACTTTCAGTCACAATGGCTATCAATCACAATGACTATCAATCACAATGGCCATCAATCACAATGACTTCCAGTCACAATGGCTATCAATCACAATGTATATCAATCACAATGACTATCAGTCACAGTGGCCATCAATCACAATGACTGTCAGTCACAGTGACTATCAATCAAAATGACTATCAATCACAATGGCTATAAATCAAAATGACTATCAATCACAATGGCTATAAATCGAAACGACTATCAGTCCTAGTGGCTGTCAGTCACAGTGACTATAAATCACAATGACTATCAATCACAATGACTATCAGTTACAGTGACTATTAATCACAATGACTATCGGTCACAATGGCTATCAGTCAAAATGGCTATCAATGACAATGGCTATCATTCACAATGACTATCAATCACAATGACTATCAGTCACAACGGCCATCAATCACAATGACTATCAGTCACAATGGCTATCAATCAAAATGACTGTCAGTCACAATGGCTATCAATCACAATGACTATCAGTCTTAATGGCTGTCGGTCACAGTGACAATAAATCACAATGACTATCAATTACAATGGCTATCAGTCACAATGTCTATCAATCACAATGACTATCAATCATAAATGGCTACCAATCACAATGGCTACCAATCACAGTGGCTATCAATCAGAATGACTGTCAGTCAGAGTGACTATCCATCATAATGACTATCAGTCACAATGGCTATCAATAACAATGGCCATCAGTCACAGTGACTATCAATCATAATGACTTCCAGTCACAATGGCTATCAATCACAATGACTATCAATCACAATGGCTAACCAATTACAATGACTATCAGTCACAGTGGCTATCAATCACAATGACTGTCAGTCAGAGTGACTATCAATCACAATGGCTACCAGTCACAATGGCTATCAGTCACAATGGCTACCAATCACAATGACTGTCAGTCAGAGTGACTATCAATCACAATGACTACCAGTCACAGTGGCTATCAGTCACAATGTCTACCAGTCACAATGGCTAACCAATTACAATGACTATCGGTCACAGTGGCTACCAATCACAATGACTATCAGTCACAGTGGCTATCAATCACAATGGCTATCAGTCACAATGGCTATCAATCACAATGACTATCAGTCACAGTGGCTATCAATCACAATGGCTATTAATCACAATGTCTATCAATCACAATGACTTTCAGTCACAATGGCTATCAATTACAATGACTATCAATCACAATGGCCATCAATCACAATGACTTTCAGTCACAATGGCTATCAATCAAAATGTCTATCAATCACAATGACTATCAGTCACAGTGGCCATCAATCACAATGACTGTCAGTCACAGTGACTATCAATCAAAATGACTGTCAATCACAATGGCTATAAATCGAAACGACTATCAGTCCTAGTGGCTGTCAGTCACAGTGACTATAAATCACAATGACTATCAATCACAATGACTATCAGTTACAGTGACTATTAATCACAATGACTATCGGTCACAATGGCTATCAGTCAAAATGGCTATCAATGACAATGGCTATCATTCACAATGACTATCAATCACAATGGCTACCAATCACAATGGCTAACAATCACAGTGGCTATCAATCAGAATGACTGTCAGTCAGAGTGACTATCCATCATAATGACTATCAGTCACAATGGCTATCAATAACAATGGCCATCAGTCACAGTGACTATCAATCATAATGACTATCAGTCACAATGGCTATCAATCACAATGACTATCAATCACAATGGCTAACCAATTACAATGACTATCAGTCACAGTGGCTATCAATCACAATGACTGTCAGTCAGAGTGACTATCAATCACAATGGCTACCAGTCACAATGGCTACCAATCACAATGACTGTCAGTCCGAGTGACTATCAATCACAATGACTACCAGTCACAGTGGCTATCAGTCACAATGTCTACCAGTCACAATGGCTAACCAATTACAATGACTATCGGTCACAGTGGCTACCAATCACAATGACTATCAGTCACAGTGGCTATCAATCACAATGGCTATCAGTCACAATGGCTATCAATCACAATGACTATCAGTCACAGTGGCTATCAATCACAATGGCTATCAATCACAATGTCTATCAATCACAATGACTATCAGTCACAATGGCTATCAATCACAATGACTATCAGTCACAATGGTTATCAATCACAATGACTTTCAGTCAGTCACAATGGCTATCAATCACAATGACTAACAGTCCTAATGGCTGTCAGTCACAGTGACTATCAATCACAGTGACTATCAATCACAATGACTTTCAGTCACAATGGCTATCAATCACAATGACTTTCAGTCACAATGGCTATCAATGACAATGACTTTCAGTGACAATGGCTATCAATCACAATGACTATCAATCAAAATGACTATCAGTAACAACGGCTATCAATCACAATGACAGTCAGTCACAATGGCTATCAATCACAGTGACTAACAGTCCTAATGGCTGTCAGTCACAGTAACTATCAATTACAACGACTTTCAGTAAAAATGGCTATCAATAACAATGACTATCAATCACAACGGCTATCAATCACAATGACTATCAGTCACAATGGCTATCAATCACAATGACTGTCAGTCACAATGGCTATCAATCACAATGGCCATCAATCACAATGACTTTCAGTCACAATGGCTATCAATGACAATGACTTTCAGTGACAATGGCTATCAATCACAATGACTATCAATCAAAATGACTATCAGTAACAACGGCTATCAATCACAATGACAGTCAGTCACAATGGCTATCAATCACAGTGACTAACAGTCCTAATGGCTGTCAGTCACAGTGACTATCAATTACAACGACTTTCAGTAAAAATGGCTATCAATAACAATGACTATCAATCACAACGGCTATCAATCACAATGACTATCAGTCACAATGGCTATCAATCACAATGACTGTCAGTCACAATGGCTATCAATCACAATGACTATCAATCACAATGTCTACCAATCACAATGGCTACCAATCACAGTGGCTATCAATCAGAATGACTGTCAGTCAGAGTGACTATCCATCATAATGGCTATCAGTCACAATGGCTATCAATAACAATGGCCATCAATCACAATGACTATCAGTCACAATGGCTATCAATCACAATGGTTAACCAATTACAATGACTATCAGTCACAGTGGCTATCAATCACAATGACTGTCAGTCAGAGTGACTATCAATCACAATGGCTACCAGTCACAATGGCTATCAGTCACAATGGCTACCAATCGCAATGACTGTCACTCAGAGTGACTATCAATCACAATGGCTAACCAATTACAATGACTATAAGTCACAGCGGCTACCAATCACAATGGCTAACCAATTACAATGACTATAAGTCCCAGCGGCTACCAATCACAATGACTGTCAGTCAGAGTGACTATCAATCACAATGGCTACCAGTCACAATGGCTATCAGTCACAATGGCTACCAATCACAATGACTGTCAGTCAGAGTGACTATCAATCACAATGACTGTCAGTCACAATGGCTATCAATCACAATGACTATCAGTCTTAATGGCTGTCGGTCACAGTGACAATAAATCACAATGACTATCAATTACAATGGCTATCAGTCACAATGTCTATCAATCACAATGACTATCAATCACAATGGCTACCAATCACAATGGCTACCAATCACAGTGGCTATCAATCAGAATGACTGTCAGTCAGAGTGACTATCCATCATAATGACTATCAGTCACAATGACTATCAGTCACAGCGGCTACCAATCACAATGGCTATCAATCACAATGAATATCAATCACAATGGCAGCTTGTCCTTGTTTGGACATTCTGTCCTCTGGGGTATGGTGTGTAGATTGATGAAAAAAAAAACAATTGAATCCATTTTGGAATAAGGCTGTAACATAGCAAAATGTGGGGAAAGTGACGGGGTGTGAATACTTTCCGGATGCACTGTATGTGTGTGTGTGTGTGTGCGTGTGTGTGCGTGTGTGTGCGTGTGTGTGCGTGTATATATATATATATATATATATTTATATATATATAATCACAGCAAGAAGGTCCTGGGTTCGAGCCCCGGGGTAGTCCAACCTTGGGGGTGGTCCCGGGTCGTCCTCTGTGTGGACTTTGCATGTTCTCCCCGTGTCTACGTGGGTTTCCTCCCACTAGGGGTGGGACGATACACTGGGCTCATGATTACGATACTGTCCCGATACTTTGCCCACGATTATGATTAAATCCCCATACAGCGATTCTCGATGCATCGTGATTTAATTAATCTATGGTACGTCACGATATCTGTGTAACTGGAGAAACAACACCAGTAAAAAGGCAAAAACCAGGAATGACGTCTTTATTCACTGCATAGTCCCTCACTGTGTCAGTTTCCCAGAATGACCAATAAAATAAAACGAAAGGCTGAACTGCCAGAAAGCAGACCAGTTCTGTGTACATTAGGTACTTTACACAACACACAAAACCCCCAAACACATGAAAGCAAAAACACAAGCTGCAGTGCATAACCAGCTTACCCAGCATGGCTCTATGCTGCATTACTTTATGGAAACCTGGACTCATTTCAGCTCCTAAACTTGCAGGTCCTTCTTCAGGAACAGCAGCTGATCAGCATGCTCAGGGGGGAGCGCCCTCCTCTGGGCGGGGATTATGTCACCAGCAGGGGAAAAGACTCTTTCTGCAGGACACTAGTCCCCGGGACACACACATGCTTTTGTGCCAGCTTGGCTAGAAGTGGGTACCCTTGTGCCGGAGATTTCCACCAATCCAGCGGATCTTCTGTCAGTGGTAGAGGTGGAGCTTCTTGGTCCTGCCTGGCCTCCTTTCCAGCTATGGAAGTAGCCGGCAGCAAGGGAGCTCTGGTGGTCTGGACCGTCTGCCCGAGGAGGTCAGATAGTGCAGAGTTCCTCTTCTTTGGTGTGTGTGCAGTGGAAGGATCGTTCCCATCGTCATCACAGGTGTCGTCACTCTGCTCAGAGCTTCCTCCCTCAGTAGTGCTCTCTTCAGGACTATTCACCATCCCCAAGTCTGCATCCTGTAAGAAAATAAATCAGTGGCAAACCTTTCACTTTATTATTTAAAAGCATGTTCAGTCTTCACATCAAGTCAACCATTACCATTCATTTCAAATGTCCACACATGTCTTTTTGCACATGAAGAGGACATATGGATGGCGTCTCTAGCAACAGCCTGACGGTTTAAAGTCACAACTGAAACTAAGAATCCAGATGAGCTACTACTGTTGACAAGACGTACTGACCTTCAGAGCAGCAGCCTTTGACACCACCTTGGCATCCGTCTCCTGCATGACTTGTGGTGACAGGAAGAGCAGAGTTTAAACCTGCGGTGCAAGGCTGACGAGACATCCAGGTCGTTCTTCTCCTCTGCGGAGTCATATCTCTTGGATAGGTCTTGATGGGTGGTGTTCTGTATCTCTCTGACAAGAGGGGGATCCTCAGTGGCTCCGACTGTGTCACCCAGAAGTTGGGCCTGAAGCGGAGCGATGACAGAAATGGTCGGGTTCTTCTCCTCGCACATGATGCTTGCTGCAGCCAGCATCGGCTTGAGGGCTTGCACAACCTCTTCAGCATTTGTGGCGTCTGTCTCAGTCAAGGTGCAAATGTCAGAGACGCTCTTTCTCATCTTTAATGAAAGAACGTGACAGAATGGAAAGTTCACTAAAAACATTCATTTAATGTATATTTTGTGAATGAGATATAGCCTAAAATATGAATGAATGTGCCACGGTGCTCTGCTCCTGCAGTACTTTAAAAGTAGGATGGGAATTATATAAATATTCAACTTGCCTAAGCTTTAATGCAGTAACATTATGAATTAATATTTTAGGCTAGGCTATTATATCATTCACAACCTCGTTATTAAAATATAATCCATATGACACATACAAACACATCAGATACATACAGACCTGAATACACTTAATCAGTAACAATGTAGTATCACCACGTAGGCCTACCTCGGGAGGTAGGAGGGCAGCACAGACAGCAGGCTGCTGCTGGAGGAACCGGGACAGCGTCTCATAGGCGCTGCGCCATCGGACGGCACCATGTGTGATGAGCTTGGGTGGAGGAGGCTCAAGCATCCTCTGCTTTCTCTTCAGTGCATCGGCGGCTGTGGTGCTTCTGTGGAAGGAGGCGGAAATCCTCCTGACCTTCGCAAGCAGTCGAGCTACAGCTGTCAGTTTCAGGGCAGGCTGCGATGCGAGGTTCAGTATATGCGCCCAACACCGGATGTGCTGATATCCAGTCAGCTCAACAGCTACAGTCCTATGCAGTGCATTGTGGGTAACGACCACGGGGTCTTTTCAGTAAGCTTCCTCCCCTCTGTAGCCTTCTGCAACACACTGCCATATGAGCACCGGTGTGGCTCTCGTTCATCAGCCTGGTCTGAAGGACGTAACGTTTCCTCTCCCACCCCTTGTCAGTAGAATGAGCGGTGAAGGTCACATAGGCCTCGGTGGCCCTTGAAGTCCCCCCATCGCAGGTGAGTGCAGCCCTCTCAGCCGACTGAAGTGCGTCCTCCACCTCTGCTCTCGTCTCTGCACACTTGGCTGGAGCAGCTGTGTGGGTGGAGTATCTTCCAGACCGCATCTCGGACCTTGGTTCTGGTGTTTTAACCACGTGGTGAAAACCTGGATTTCCCGCCACGCTGTACGGCCGAAGGTCCTTGCAAGTGAACCCAGCGACGGACTTGGTGATGCTCGTCGCCCTCGGCGAGGTAAAGGGAAACCGGGACTTGGACGTATTTTCCGGTGCTGCGGGACTACTTCCGGCCGGGGTTTCCTGTTTCTTGGGGGGCTCGGGATGATGGCGAAGCAGGTGGGTGTGGAGGTTGGTGGTGTTCCCAGTGTGCTTGAGTTTTCCAAGACGGTTTCTGCAGATTACATGTTCTTGTCTAGTTTGTCCTTCCCCTCGTCACTGTCGTGGGACCCAAAGTGGCCCAGACTGTGGACTTGTAACGAGCCGGTGCGTCTCTGCTTGGCTTTTCTCTCCCGCTATCAGCCATCTGAGCTGGCTTCTTCACGCACGGCTCGCGCGCATGCTTCCTCCGTTCACCTACTTCCGTTAACGGATTTGACCCTCGTTCATTTGATTAGCGCCACCACGAGGAGTCTTGAAATAGTGACTTTGTTAAGATAAATGGTAGCAGGCGGGGGAATCCAGCTAAACGCTTGCATGTTTTAACAAAAACATCCATCTATGACGTCAGTGAATCGATTACGCATCGCGCGAGGAAGTATCGCGATGCGTTGCCGCATCGATATGTTGTCCCACCCCCCTACCCCCCACAGTCCAAAGACATGTAGGGCAGGTGACTCGGCCGTACTACATTGTCCCTAGATACGTGTGTGTGTGTGTGTGTGTGTGTGTGTGTGTGTGTGTGTGTGTGTGTGTGTGGGCCCTGTGATGGCCTGGCGGCCTGTCCAGGGTGTCTCCCCGTCTGCCAGCCAGTGACTGCTGGGATAGGCTCCAGCATCCCCGCGACCCTGAGAGCAGGAAACGCGGTTTGGATGATGGATGATGGATGATGGATGGATGATGGATGATGGATGGATGGATGATGGATGGATGATGGATGATGGATGATGGATGGATGATGGATGGATGGATGGATGATGGATGGATGATGGATGGATGATGGATGATGGATGATGGATGGATGATGGATGGATGGATGGATGGATGATGGATGGATGATGGATGGATATTTCAGAAATGGGAATGAGTCCCCACTCCTCCTATCTCTTGTGTCTGTTTTCGTCTCTATATTACCGTATTGGTCTGAATATAAGAGGTTTTGTTTTTTGTTTTTTGTTTTTCCTGGAAATGCGTCTGAAAAGTAGGGTCGTCTTATTTGAGGTCTGGACTTTTAAATGTCAGTATACATTCACAACAGCAGGTGGCGCCAAATATTTGTAAAACAAGTGTTTCGATTCTTACTGAAGCAATCCAGCCCGTTTTTGTTTTTTTAATTCGGATTTGTTTCAAGAATGTTCTACAGTTCGACTTGACTTGGATCGTTATTGCAGTTATTGGACCTCTGATAGGCTACATGGTGGTTTTCTTCACCGCAGCAGCAGCAGCAGCAGCAGCAGCAGCAGCAGCAGCAGCAGCAGCAGCAGCAGCAGCAGCAGGAGAACAACTGTGATTTTTACAATGATTAAACCCTGAAAAACGTTTAAAACTATCAAACGCTGAATCAGTTCCTCTTGACACCTTTATCTACCGATACGTTTCATCATCTAGTACCTGTCAGACATCTGTCAATAACATCTGTCAATAACATCTGTCAATAACATCTGTCAGTAACATCTGTCAATAACATCTGTCAATTACACCTGTCAATAACATATGTAAACATCTGTCAATAACACCTGTCAATTACACCTGTCAGACATCTGTCAAACATCTGTCCATAACATCTGTCTATAGTAAACGCTGCGTCCAGATGGACTGATTCAGCCTTCTGTGGTTTTCTAAGCTGGGTTGCTGCGCATGCGTCAAGACGTTTAACACACAAAGCAGAACATGTCAGAACTCTTCACGAAAGCTCTTTCAGTCCGCAAGCAAACAGCGTCGCTGTTCTCATTTGTTCGTGTGTCTGAGTAGTTGGTCTGTTGTCGTTTCCCTCCTGTTGTGTTTGTTCTTGGCTCTTTTCATACGGAGTAGTTTTTCCTCTGTTGTATTTATTTCATAGTTTTGATATTTCCATGTTATTGAGCTAAAAACATTGATGTAAATGTGACTTGTACAGTTGTGTTTTTTGCCACATGGTGTTCAGTTGTGATACGGCTCTACTGTGATGGAGGACACACACCAGCTCATGCCTGTAACTTTGGGAAGTGTTGCAGAGCTCTACTGTCCTCATGCCATAAAATACTTTGTATGAAAATGAACTGCCAAACTATTGTAAAGACGGTGTAAAGTTGTATTATGTAAAGACAAGAAGACCTACAAGGCTTATACACTTCAGCATCTTATTAAAACGGTATTCACTGTAAAGTTAAGGCATTTATACAACACAATGTCATTTATTTAAGAAACCTGTCTTGTTTCTCTTTGGTTAAAAAGTTACCATAGTGAACTTTTGAAGTAAATGATACAACAATGAAAAACTATGTTGTGTACATATATACACATATACATTCACTGAGGTATTTTTTAAAAAGTGGCTTGCTTCAATTTCAGATTTTAAGGTGCAAGTGTTACATGCTTTGTACATTGAAGTTCTAAAGGGTTTTACATTTTCCATTAAAATGGATTTATCAACCTTGTGGTTGCTGTGGTTTGCATACCGGCCAGTCAGGGACTGTGTCTCACTTGTCCCAAACCCGAGGAATGGATGTGTACTAACGAGTCAGAGGCTTTGGTACAGTGCAGAGTGCAGTACACTGCTGAGCTGATTTCTATACATGACTAGAGTGCTACAAAGGAAGGGACCGGGGTTAGCTTAGCCTGTTAAATTGCTAACTATGCATTATATACTACATAGCTGATGTTCGAGCTGTACTTTTACTGCTCACCCTTATTACAGCCGGGCAGCAAAAGTGGGCCGGGTGTCTTTGTCCAGTTAGTTTTCCCACTCCTGCGGAATCCCAAGATGTGTTCTCAGGTTAACTGGCAGATTGAATCTCTCCCACACTTCCTGGGTCTTCCTCGAAGTGGACCCCTACATGGAATGCCGTTTCCAATTCAAACTGGCTACTGACCACCACCTTCCCGAGTAACCGAGTTCTACCCTGCTGGGAAAACCCTCCTTCCTGCCGCTGGGATCCATCAGCCCAGAGTTTTGCTTTGAGACCGTCACTGTCAGATGTAATGCATCGCTGTAACCGCTAGTAGGCGTTTCTTGTATTTTGGGGGTGTGTCTTGTACTTTGAGGGCGTGTCTTGTACGTTACGCTCCTGTCCTTCAGTCCGCAGACGTGCTGTTGGGTTTTAAGCTCTGCTGGGCGTCCAGCACAACGTCTGGACGGACGTCTATCTGTCGTCCTTTTGATGGTACTGAGTAAAACTCGTGTTCGCCAGTATTCTCTCGCAGTACTAGAGCGCCACTTCGTTACCCTGCGTCGTATTGGCTACTGTGAAAGAAGTCTGCGTTTTTATTCAACAGTACCTGTCTGCGGACTGCCAGACAGGGACGTAAGGCACAAGACACGCCCCCTAAGTAAAAGGAACGCCCACTTGCCAGTTCGTGAAACCTTCACGTTACAGAAACCTTCACATCACATTAAAAGACCGGGCCGCTCCGTAAGCATTTCACTCCAGGGCAGAAAGTGTGGGGCATAAACCACTTGTCACCCCAACACAGATATTTCTGCCTCCTCCTCATCTAAAACCCAGACTGATGGGACATGTTGTGAGAGCAGGGAACAAAGACGGTGATGGACTTCACTATCTGAGACAGATGTTTCCAAGAATACCTGGTGCCAAGATGAAGGAAGGCCTTTGTGTTGGTCCACAAGTCAGACAGGTCCTCAGTGACAGGGAGGTAGAAGATCTGCTAGTGGGCCAGGGAAAACAGCATGGAAGGCGTTTCAGGATGTTGTGGGGGATTTCCTTGGCAACTACAGAGCACCAAACTCCACTGAGCTGCTGGACAACATGCTTAAAGCACACAAAACCATGAAGTTACACAGGTCTATGAAAATTCCTGTTGTGCACCACACCTGGACTTCTTCCCTGCTGGACTTGGTGCAGTCAGTGAGGAACATGGTGAAAGGAAAGAACGAGTCTCTCTCCTCCGCCTACCTTGTATGTTGCAAACATATCGGCGATTCTTAAGAAGGGTACACCCCCAGATGCCGGTGGTTCATATTGCCCCATTAGTTTAACAAATGATAGCTGAATGTTTTCCAAACTATTGCTGATCCGACTTGGTTTCTTCCTCTTATAATTGAAGGTGATTAAACAAGCTTCCTTGAAAATAGGGTGTCTCGGACCAATATGAGGAAATTACTCATCATTATCCAATATTCTATTCTACTCTAACTTTATAACTACAGAGGTATAAAGTTGATCAGCCACAGCATGAAGATTTGGGAAAGAGTAATAGAAGCTAGGTTAAGAGGAGAGGTGATGATCAGCGAGCAGCAGTATGGTTTCATGCCACGAAAGAGCAGCACAGATGCGATGTTTGCTTTGAGAATGTTGATTGAGAAGTATAGAGGAGGTCAGAAAGAGTTGCATTGTGTCTTTGTAGATTTAGAGAAAGCTTATGACAGAGTGCCGAGAGAGGAGGTGTGGTATTGTATGAGGAAGTCAGGAGTTGCAGAGAAGTATGTAGGAGGGGTGCAGGATACGTATGAGGGAAGTGTGACAATGGTGAGGTGTGCGGTTGGAATGACAGATGGGTTCAAGGTGGAGGTGGGATTACATCAAGGATCGGCTCTGAGCCCTTTCTTGTTTGCAATGGTGATGGACAGGTTGACGGACAAGATCAGGCAGGAGTCTCCATGGACGATGATGTTCGCGGATGACATTGTGATGTGTAGCGAGAGTAGGGTGCAGGTTGAGGAGAGCCTGGAGAGGTGGAGGTATGCACTGGAGAGAAGAGGAATGAAAGTCAGTAGGAGCAAGATGGAATACCTATGCGTGAATGAGAGAGAGGACAGTGGAATGGTCAGGATGCAAGGAGTGGAGGTGACAAAGGCATTTGAGTTTAAATACTTGGGGTCAACTGTCCAAAGTAACGGGGAGTGCAGTAGAGAGGTGAAGAAGAGAGTGCAGGCAGGGTGGAGTGGGTGGAGAAGTATGTCAGGAGTGATTTGCGACAGAAGGGTACCAGCAAGAGTTAAAGGGAAGGTCTACAAGATGGTTGCGAGACCAGCTATGTTATATGGTTTGGAGACATTGGCACTGACGAAAAGACAGGAGGTGGAGGTGGAGGTGGAGGTGGCAGAGTTGAAGATGCTAAGATTTTCACTGGGAGTAACGAAGAAGGACAGGATTAGGAACGATTATATTAGAGGGACAGCTCAGGTTGGACGGTTTGGAGACAAAGCAAGAGAGGCAAGATTGAGATGGCTTGGACATGTGTGGAGGAGAGATGCTGGGTATATTGGGAGAAGGAGGCTGAATATGGAGCTGCCAGGGAAGAGGAGAAGAGGAAGGCCAAAGAGGAGGTTTATGGATGTGGTGAGGGAGGACATGCAGGTGGCAGGTGTGACAGAAGAAGACGCAGAAGACAGGAAGAAATGGAAACGGATGATCCGCTGTGGCGCCCTCTAACGGGAGCTGCCGAAAGTAGTAGTAGTAGTAGTAGTAGTAGTAGTAGTAGTAGTAGTAGATAAAGAAAAACATTATATTTGAAAATAAAGATAATAAAAACACATTGAATAAAACAAGGTAGTCTGTTTAACAGCTTTTAAATAAAATTATGTTTTCAATATATTTTAGATGAAATTGTCACATTTAAATAAAAAAATGTAAATACATTTGTAAATGAATGACTTATGGTATTTAAATAGCATACAAATGAAAATAAAACTGTAGTCTATTGAGACTATCCATCTCATAGTGAAAAAATAACCATTTCAACATTTCAATAACAGCATTAACCATCGAAGTTGTCTAATTTTAGAACGGTCTTGAAACAAATGTGACTGAGTGAGAATGTATATTGACATTCAAAAGTCTAGACCTCGAATGTAAGACGACCCTCCCTTTTTCATACGTATTTCCAGGGTAAAAACCCCGTCTTCTATTCAGAACAATACGGTAGCTACCTATCACACATCACATATATCATATATCAGAATATTCTATTACTGTTAAGCCAACTATGAATATTAAAATACGTCAAACCATGTGTCCTGTATCATAGCTACATGTATGACGTTTTCAGCAACAAAAAAGGCGTGGAAATCAGTTTGGTATTCAGCGAGTTATGATTGATTAACTGCGCTGACAGTTCATTGCGCCTGCCAAACACATTACACTGCGTGGAGCGGGTGACCGGTCCAAGATGGCGGCCCCACGGCTCGTCAGCGCCAATAGGCAGCAGCGGTCGATGCGGCGTCTACTCTTTAAATGTCTATGACATCAGAATCTGTAGAGCATTAGTAAGAATACGAGCAGGAGGCAATGAGATCCAGCAGGGGGCAGCACTGACAACCTGGGAGAAAACCTTCAGGTGAAAGCGACACACACTGGACTGCCACCAAAACAACCAACGAGGAAGAAGCGTCACTTCCTGCTTCAGCTGGTTGGAACCAAAACACGCCCTGTTAAAAAAGACCAACGATAAGAAAAGTGGTGAAGAGTGAAGAGACTGAAATACAACCAAACAAGTCTGGCCCACTTCAAGTACTGATGACACCCAACTTAACTACTGTTTCTTCAACTATCTATAAGTACCAATGTGTACAGTGTACTGTACATGTGTACTGATATGTATAGTGTACTGTATATATGTATAGTGTACTGTCTATATGTACTGATATAGTGTAGTGATATAGAGTGTACTGTTTATATGTGTTTGTATTATAATGTAGTGATGTAGTATACTGCGTATATATAGTGGTATTATAGTGTACCTTGTATATGTAGTGATATTATAGTGTAGTGGTATTATAGTGTAGTGTGTATATGAGGACTGATGTGAACCAGTGTAAACCTGGTCTGGACTGATCTAGTGTTACTGACCTCTGGCCTTCCTCTTGTAGTAGATCAGACCTGCCAAAGACAAAATCAAACCCAGAAGCAGACCTGACGCTCCGATGGCGATCTTGTTTCTGTCTGATTGTGACATGGAGGGATCTGGAGAGACAGACACATGTCTCTATCTATAGACACATCTGCATGTTGACCTGTCTCTCTATGTCTTCATCAGCCATCCATGGACAGAGACACACATAGATACTCACTCCAGTCCACTTTCTTAGGAGAGGGGAAACTGGCGTGTTCCACCATGCAGGTGATCTTCTCTCCAGACCTGAGATGAAATAAGTGAAGAAGAAGAAAACACAGGAAATAAACAACATATCAACAATAAATAAGACGTGATGTGATTGGATGAGGTAAGTCTGTACTTTCCTGTCTGTCTGCACAGAAACTAGTCGAGTCTGATACTAAACATCAGCTCAGTTTAAAACACGGTATTAATACACAATAAATACTCTGTCGTCCATCTGGGATCTCACCTGTAAAGAGCCACGCATCCCACCTTAAACATACAGCTGGTGTCTACAGAGCAGACGCTGAGGAGACACGTTCCACCTTAAACTTACAGCTGGTGTCTACAGAGCAGACGCTGAGGAGACACGTTCCACCTTAAACATACAGCTGGTGTCTACAGAGCAGACACTGAGGAGACACGTTCCACCTTAAATCATCACTTTGTTCTTTGTTGTCCAGTCATTATGTGTGTGTGTGTGTGTGTGTGTGTGTGTGTGTGTGTGTGTGTGTGTGCGTGAGTGTGTAGTGTTAAAGTGTTATGTATGTATTTGGACCGGTCCATTTGGTACTGAGTCTAAGTGTTCTGACCTGGGCGTGTACTCCAGGTAGGACTGGATCTGGTAGTACCAATCACCATCTGCCAGCTCATCGGTGGAAGTGACGTCAGAGGTCACCGGCTGTCCGTCTCTCAGCCAGGTGACACTGATGTATTTGGGGTAGAAGTTGTAGACACTGCACATCAGCATGGCCGGATGTCGGCCACTAGGGGGCGTCACTGAAATCAGTCTCACACTGGGCTCAGCTGGTAAAGAATTATTTTTGTTATCATCATCGTCATCATCATCATCATCATCATCATCAGGACTTGAAATTAACTTTTTGAATCAATGTCAAATGTGTAGAGTTGCTAATCCTGAGAGTATATAATGTTTGGGGCCACATGGTGGCGCAGTGGTTACCGCGGTGACCTCACAGCAGAAAGGTCGTGGGTTGGAATCCCGGGGTAGTCCAACCTTGGGCGTTGTACTGATGTGTCGTAGGTTAGGTTACATTATTACGACAGCGGCCCCCAGAGGAGTTACCATAAACTGATTTACGGCAGTGCCTAGCAGAGCTGGAATAAAGCATGTTAAACGGCTCTTCTGCGGTGAGTCGCCTCAGTCCAGCCCTCCGCATTGAGGACTAGACTGTGTTATAGCCGGACCTCAAACAGGACTCATGAAAACCCGGCACGTTACTGTAACATGAGACTAATCCTAGATCTGCTGGATTATGCAGATGCAGTAAATCCTGAACTTATTTTGTTCCTAGACTTCTATGAGGCCTTTGACGCGATTGAACTCACGGTTCTGTTACAGTCCGTCGAGGCGTTGGGCTTTGGGAATAACTTTGTTGGCATTGTCAATATGTTTTACAAAGATATGAATAGTTCTGTTATGATGAACTTTAACAGCTGTAAAAGAGTCCAGATGAACAGAGGGCTCCGCCAAGGCTGCCCTGTTCCTCCTCCCTTATTTATGTGAGGGGCTGAATTCTTATCAGTTAATATCGTGAATGATGGACGTTTGGAAGGAATGTCGGGTTTTGGTGGAGAGTTAAAAATCTCACAACTGGCAGACGACACCACTTTGTTTTGAAGGACAAGAAGCACGTGAGGAACTCTGTTACCTCAGGTAACCAGTGTTCCAGGGCCTCGGACCTGCGACTAAATGTGTGCACATGTGGAATGTTGTCTGTGCGTGATTGTAGCGATTGTGTAGTTGGAAACATCCGGTAAAAGAGTCCGTTAAGTATTTGGGAATATATACAACTACACATCTTACAGCTAGACAACATCTCCATTTCTCCAACAGATTAAAAAGACCAAGTCTGTCTTCAGGATTGGTCTTGGAAGGGGTTTATCTATTTTAGGAGGAGTTCTCCTCTCCAAAGCAGAGGGCCTGTCTCGCTTTGTGGGTCCATCTGTGTCTCTATTGGTTTATGGTTCTACTGCCACAGAAGCAAATAGAACTTTCTTAAATGTCATTTGGAAGAATAAACCACACCAGCTTAAAACATGTGTCCTGTCCAGCAGTGAAGCAGAAGGAGGTCTGGAAGTTCTAGATTCCGTTGATTCTGGTAACACAACACACAAACACGCTCACACTTGTTGTGTGATGGTGAAATGTCCCATAAGTGTTGGACTGGTGTGGAGTCTCGTGACTCTGTCCCTCATTTAACATGAGACACGTGACCTGGTGCTGTCTTCATCCAGAAGATGTGCTCTTCAACATCTGATTAATTGTGTTACTGTAGATGCAACATGTGTACTCACAAACAGGAGTTGTGTAAATCACTACCTAAGATCCCTGCTTGTCTCCAAGAAGTGAGTCTTTCCTTAAACCTCTCAGCCTTGAAACAACAACACAAGTAACGAGCTGCTGACCTACTACCACACTTGTGTCCTGACAGCCGTCTGTTACTTTACATGTGTACACGTGTACTCCCCTTCTGTTTTGTTGTGTGTCTGTTCTTTGTTTGTATTATGTTGTTACCATTTATTAGGGGTCCAAGCCCCAGGGGATGGGGACCCCTATTGTTTCTGCTCAGTTTTTTATTTTCATTTTTATTTTTTATTTTTCCGTTGGTAAAAGTGGTACTGCAGCCTACACCGTAACAGATTCTACAAAACCCTTTGGAGGCCTGGTACAGAACTTCGCACTTACCCCAGATGCAAAACATGACACATGTCAACCAGTTGGTGGCGCAATTTCGAAGGTCAACGCGTTTTGGCGTGTAACTCCCAAACCGTACATCGGACATGCAAACCTTTACATGCACCGATTCCCTGAGCATAGCTGAATCACGTGGTATAGGCCACGCCCATTTCTGCTGTAATTTCATTTCGCAAATTTGCGAAAATAGCCAAAACTAATTGTTCGAACTCCTCCTAGGCCGTGCGATCGATTTACACGAAACGTGGTACACATCATCTACAGTCACTCAAGGCAAAAAGTTATCGAAAGAATTTTGATCCGTTGCTCGGTTTTGATTTGACAGATCAATGAACCTTGACTGAAAAACGGTGATTTTCCATGACGGTACCATAACTCATCAATTCATTGACATATCAACTTGAAATTTTAGATGTACGTCTCGTATTGTCAAAAGATCCTAATTTATGAAGTACGTTTCAATTGTCCAGTAGAGGGCGCTATAAATTGGATAAGATTATATCTCATAATTGACAACATGGATTTGGATGACATTTGGGGTGCACAATCTAGGATCATACATGCAATTTGGTCATGATTTTAAAAGTGGGCGTGGTTTATGAAAAAAAATAAAATTTCACCTGCGAATCTTCAAAAATGCCCCAAAATGTCCCCCAAATCCCCTGCACATCCTACAGAGCTGAGATGTTGTGAGCAGATCCAGTAAGTGATGCCAACACTTTGCTGCACTGCAACATATGGTCAATTCAGAAGTCTGTCACTCTATATTTTTCAAAATATGAAAAATCATAAAGCATAAATATTTCTGCACCGATTCATTCAATTGCTACCAAAATCGCCACAGACATTCTGGAGAATGAACATATCAAGGGGGTCAAAGGTCATTCTAATCGGTCAAAACATGCATCCACACCAATGTACAATATATGCCTGTACAGTGTACAATATACCTAATATTTTTTATTTTCAAACATATTTGATCAAACTATTCCAAAATATTTGACAGGACACGTGACACTACCAGCATGACGTGTGAATGTGTTCAGATGTTTATCAGCGACGGTTTTTGTGTTATAAGCGTTTAAAGTATAAGGGACAACATGCAGCTCTTTAGCAGCAGCTATGCTATTGGTTCAAGGTGGCGGATCTTGTTCACAGCAACTTCGATTAACACGAAACTTGGTCCACCAATAAGTCATGACGCCCTGAGGTTCTGTGCATTATTTACTGTTAATTGGCCACTAGGTGGCGCTATGCTGCAAAATCATGAAATGCGCTAACATTATATATCCAAACTACTTGTAGCCTGTCAGTGTGATCAAACTGAAGCTTTGCAGCTAGCAGCTATGTACTCTTGTGAGCACCCTTCAGTAAAGGACATTTTATAATGCAAACCATTATCACCCCAAGTCCACTCTACTGCCCTTTGACACGGCTACACAACGCACTACAGGAGTATAACTACACATTTCTTTCAGAATCAGCAAACAAGTCACAGAATGACCCATAGCAGCTGTAAGATAAGCCTCTGCTTCCTCATCTCTGGCTCAGACACCGCCATTAGCTGCGTCTGTTAAGACCTAATCTCAGTTTCCTGATGACGCCTTCACGCATTCACTGCATAGATGCTGAACTCAGATGCAGCATACTCATGCTTCATTATATCCTCCTACTCCCACTTCAGCAGGTTTAATTAAAACACAAATCAGTTCCCTGAAGCTCAGAACAAGGTTTCCAGCAGGCTGCGTTTCTCCCACTTTACTGAATAACTCACTGCAAGGCTGCCAAGAAACCCTCTGAAGTTAGTGGAAGACAACCTCTTCGCTCCTGTCAGCCCCACACTTGCCTCGTCCATGGGAGGGAACACTAGAATTGTACTTCTCCTAAAACAGATACTACACGCTCTTCCACTGTTATTACTCAGTACTTAACACTCAACATTGTTGACAAGTATGTACAGCCTAATACTACTCATTTCCCCACCTCATCCCTACATGTCATTATATTCTTTTAGACACATATGTTGTTTTTCTTCCAGCCCCAACCCACACGATGTTAATAACCTGTTCCGGGTTCATCAATAATCCTTTGTTGACGTCATAGATGATCAATAGTTGTGCGCTGTGTTCACAACCATCCTCATACACCATCTTGACGGACAGCTTTACGACCACCGTCGCTCTTTAAGACTGAGACTTGCATCCGTCTAATAAGCAAACAGCTCAACTAGCGAGGCTCCTACAGACAGCCAGACCCGACTTACATACATGGGGGCTTGGAGCCCGTTAATACCTGCTGGCAGCGCTGCTTTATGTCGGGGACTGTCTCACACCCTGATTGGGTTCTTCTGACGTAGTTGTGTAATGATACTGAACCTGATGTGTGTCCGTAATACTACACACCTGTTTTATGTACCATGT
The DNA here is from genome assembly GCF_029633865.1 of Lampris incognitus. Classification (NCBI taxonomy): domain Eukaryota; kingdom Metazoa; phylum Chordata; class Actinopteri; order Lampriformes; family Lampridae; genus Lampris; species Lampris incognitus. Next base: position 46,528 of record NW_026611240.1, read on the forward strand.
TCTATTGTTCACTAACACACACACACACACACACACACACGCACATACACACACGCACACACACACACACACACATACACACACACGCAGGCACACACACACACACAGGCACGCACATACACATACACACACACAGACACACACACGCACACACACATACATACACACGCACAGACACACACACAGACACACAAACGCACACACACGCACAAACACGCGCGCGCACGCACCCACACACAAACACAGACACACGCACACACGGACACGCGCGCGCACACTCACACAGAAACACGCACACGCACACACAAGCATACGCGCGCACGGTGACAAACACACACAAAACACACACACGGACATGCGTTCGCACACAAAAACGCGCGAGCACATACATGCGCTCACACCGACACACACAACTCACAGACGCGCGCGCACAATTATACACACACACACACACGGTGACAAACACACACACAAACACACACATGGACACACGCGCGCGCAAGCACAGACACGCGCGCACACCGACAGACAACTCAGAAGCGCGCGCACTCACAACTCACAAACACTTGCGCACACTTACATACGCGCGCACATACAAACGGACGCGCGCACGCGCACCATTCACAGACGCGCGTGCGTACACTACTCACAAACGCGCGCGAACAATTACACACGCGCGCGTACTCACAGACACGCACACATACATGCACTACTAACAGTATTAGTAACAGTAGTAGTAGTAGTAGTCATAATAATAGTACTACTGATAGTATTAGTAACAGTAGTGGTAATAGTCATAATAATATTACTACTAATAGTAGTAGAAACAGTAGTGGTAATAGTCATACTAATAGTATTACTAATAGTATTAGTAACCGTCGTGGTAATAGTCATAATAATAGTACTACTAATAGTATTAGTAACAGTAGTAGTAATAGTCATAATAATAGTACTACTAATAGTAGTAGTAACG
>NW_026611240.1:52500-64820 GCF_029633865.1 Lampris incognitus
CAGGGTGACGTACAAGAGTGGAGGAAAGTGCACACAGGTGGACTATATCTTATGTAGGAGGCGAGATCTGAAAGGGGTTGGAGACTGCAAGGTGGTTGTGGAGTACAACATGTACTGCATATGCCCTCCGTATGTACTCTGTAGTTTTCTACTTCTCTGTGTGTATGAAACTTCCCACTCAATGCAGACACACATACCCATTGTTCTTATGTGCGCCCCCATGGGGTCACATAGCCACGTCATCATGATTGCTTCCCCTTTGCTGCGTCCCAGACACTGGGACAGCAAAGGTAAGAGTAATGGACCTACAGACACTCACCAGGCACAGAACCTGATTAACTCAGATGTTTTCCTGCATAGCTTTGTCAGACTACACCTTGGTTAGTACAGGAAACATAGGGTATGACGCGACGGACTGTGCTATAAAAACCACTACCTCCAGCTCAGGGCAGAGCATATCCTCACAGACGAACCTCTGTGTGGCCTTATGTCTCTCCATCTGCAGATGCAATAAAGATTCTCTGTTTGCTCCAATGTTTGTGGGGTGATTGTTCTCCCCAGAGGTTGCTGGGGCAAGAGCCCATTTAAGGATAAAGGAAAATCCACAACAAATTTGGTGTCAGAAGTGGGATCTCACGTCGCCCGCCAGACGGACAACCGGCTGACCGGTCATCTCGGGACGAGGACATAGTCACCCATCTCCCAATAACCTCAGCAGGTTTGAGGAGAAGAAAGGGAGAGGCGGGTGGTCCGTTTGGTCGGTGTCGCTGAGACCCCTCAGCAAAACCCGGGGAGATTCATCGCAGGGGTAAGCAGAATTCTTTAAAGGAGGAAATGATCATTTAAAACGCGGACTATTGAAACCAGATGAGGTCGTGCACTGACAATTAGGCGGCTGTTCACCCTCGGTCTCACACTAATAGAAGTGGTCACCTGGTAGGATCAAGTGAACCCAGAAGAGAAAAAACAGGGAAACAAGGGCAGTAAACTGGCCCCGATAGATATGGAGGGTCCTATCTATCAGATAATGATAAGGAAATATGGTGAAGACTCGGTAAAACATGTTTTAGACTGGATACAGGGTCATGGGTTTCCTGTTGAAGGAACGTTGAGCAAGAATAAACTAATGAAAGTCCGACAGTCCATGGAAAAGGGAAAAGCGAAGGTCTTGGAAAGGAAACAGATTCCTACAACATGGTTAGAGTATATGGCAGAGCAAGAAAGAATTTTGGGAATGTGGGAGAAAGAGTGTGAAAGGAGGGAAAGAAAAAACTACAGAGGACTATGACGCGCAACGACGACTCAGACAAAGACCCGTTCTCATCCACCTCTCCTAATCCATCTCTCTCACACCTCTCCTAATCCATCTCTCTCTCACACCTCTCCTAATCCATCTCTCTCACACCTCTCCTAATCCATCTCTCTCTCACACCTCTCCTAATCCATCTCTCTTTATGAGGGGTTGGACATGTCTGCAGAGCAGGACCCGGTCAGAGAGCAGGGCTGGTATCTCAACAGGAAGCAGCGACAGCGTCTGTTTGAAGAGCACGGGGTCCAGGGTTGGACCCTCGTTCAGTTCCTAGGGGACTCGGTCCTCATACCTGCTGGGGCCATGCACCAGGTATTTACTGGACACATACACATAACAGCATATCTACATCAGAATGCATAGTGACACAAGCATGTCTGCAGAACCCTCCTCACTAGCAACATGGAGAACTAATGCGTCCGTCCCTGTGTGGTGTGTCCTCCTGTACTTCTGCTACCTGACACAGATAGCTACGCCAGGTGTAGCATGAAGTCATCCATCATGTTGTCTGTCTCCCTCTCTCTCTCAGGTTCAGAACCTCCACAGCTGTGTTCAGGTCATCAATGACTTTGTTTCTCCTGAGCACGTAGTCAACTCCTTCTACCTGAGCCAGGAGCTGAGAGCCACTAAGGAGGAGGTCAACTATGAAGATAAGCTACAGGTAGTGGAGCAGTGTCTTCACATCCGGTCCATGTGCTGTGTTCAGTCGTCACCAGCAGACAAACACAAAACCCAGATTAAACCTGACAACAGTCGGGTGTCCGGGTAGCGTGGCGGTCTATTCCGTTGCCTACCAACACGGGGATCGCCGGTTCGAATCCCCGTGTTGCCTCCGGCTTGGTCAGGCGTCCCTACAGACACAGTTGTCCGTGTCTGCAGGTGGGAAGCCGGGTGTGGGTATGTGTCCTGGTCGCTGCACTAGCGCCTCCTCTGGTCAGTTGGGCTGCCTGTTCGGGGGGCGGAGGGCTGGGGGGGAATAGCGTGTCCTCCCATGTGCTACGCCCCCCCTGGTGAAAGTCCTCCCTGTCAGGTGAAAAGAAGCATCTGGTGACTCCACATGTATCGGGGGGGGGGGGAGACATGTGGTAGTCTACAGCCCTCCCCGGACCGGCAGAGGGGGTGGAGCAGAGACTGGGACGGCTCGGAGGAGTGGGGTAATTGGCCAGATGTAAAAGCGGGAAAATCAAAAATAATAACAATAATAATAATAATAAAGGTAAAAAGAGTAAGTAATAATGCACCACAAAGCACCATGCTGCTGTTTTAATACAGCCACAGCTGTTGGTTTTTCCAGCATGTTTGGAAAATTCAGTCCCTGATACTTTACGTAGCAAAGTATATGTGGGCACCCTTCTACTGAGTGGGTCTGGATATTTCAGCCACGCCCGTTGCTAGCAGGTGCATAAAATCCAGCATCCAGCCACACAGTCTCCATAGACAAACAGTGGCAGTGGAGTGGAGGGTCCTTAGGAGCGCAGTGACTTTCAGCATGGCACCGTCATAGGATGCCACCTTTCCAACAAGTCATTTGGTCAAATCCCTGCCCTGCTACAGCTGCCCCGGTCAATTGTAAGTGCTGTTATTGTGAAGTGGAGACATCTCAGAGCAACAGCAGCTCAGACATGAAGAAGTAGAACACACAAGACCACAGAACGGGACCACCGAGTCCTGAGGCACGTAAAAACCATGTGTCCTCGCTTACAAAACTCACTACCGAGTTCCAGACTGTCTCTGGAAGCAACGTCAGCTCATGAACTGGTGGCCTGGGGTGCCTCCATGGCCGACTGACTAGAGTGCATATCACATGGCCACATGGCTGCAACCATTACCAGTTCAAATCCAGCTGGCAGCGTTTGTTGCATGTCTTACCCCTTTCTCTCTCTCTCTCTCTCTCTCTCCCCCATTTCCTGTCTGCCTCCACTATCACTGTCTAATAAATAAGCCAATGCACACAATGTGCTATGCTGGAGTGGTGTAAAGCACACCACCATTGGACTCACGTTCTCTGGAGTGATGCATCCTGCTTCAGTATCCGGCAGTCTGATGGACCAATCTGGATTTGGCGAATACCAGGAGAACACTACCTGCCTAAATGCATAGTGCCAACTGTAAAGTTTGGTGGAGGAGTAATAATGGTCCGGGGCTGTTTTCCATGTTCTTGCCTCTCAGTTCCACTGAAGGGAAATCTTACTGCTACAGCAGACAATACCATTCTAGAGAATTGTGTGCTTCCAAGTTTGTGGCAGCAGTTTGGGGGAAGCTCTTTTCTGTTTCATCATGACAATGCCCCTGTGCACAAAGCGAGGTCCATAAAGACATGGTTTGCTGAGTTTGGTGTGGAGGAACTAGCCAACATCTTTGGGATGAATTGGAACACCAACCGTGAACCCGGCCTTCTCCCCGACATCAGTGCCTGACCTCACTGATGCTCTTGTGGCTGAATGGGAGTGAATTCCCACAGCCATGTTCCCAAATCTAGTGAAAAGCCTTCCCAGAAGAGTGGAGGCTGTTACAGCAGCAAAGGGGGGCTCAACACCATACTAATGCCCATGGGTTTGGAATGAGATGTTCATCAAGCACATATGGGTGTGATGTTCAGGTGTCCACATCGTGTTGGCCATGTAGTGTATATTTGATTGAGCCTGGTGTGTCACCTCTTCACCAACAGGAGATAAATGAGCGATAACGGTAGTCATTTTGGCCGATAAAGTAAATGTGGATATTGCCAGTTATTTTGTATAGAAAAAGGCCAAGCAACACACATTCCTGTCAGTCAGCCAAAGTAGCTGAAGATACTGCAGTTCACAATGGCTGTCAATCACAATGACTATCAATCACAATGACTATCAGTCACAATGGCTGTCAATCACAATGACTATCAATCACAATGACTATCAATCACAATGGCTATCAATCACAATGACTGTTAGTCACAATGGCTATCAATCACAATGACTATCAATCACAATGGCTATCAGTCACAATGGCTATCAGTCACAATGGCCACAACGAACATCCTCTGCTCGTCTCTTCATCGATGTTTTTTAAAGAAAACTAAACGGTTTGTTTTGGTGCTATTTTCCATGCTTCCTCCTCCTCCTCGTCCTCCTCCTCCTGCTAGTTAAGGCCGTCTGTGACTCACCTGGTGGACTGTGCTGTCAGTAGACGGGGTCTGTCAGTAGGACATGACGGCAGCTGTGTTCACCACGCTTTGCACCCACACACCAGCACATGATAGATACAGCCTGGTTCATACCCCCCTCTTTCTTTTCCTCTTCATCTTCCCCTTCCTCTTCCTCTCTGTCATCCCCTCTCCTAAAATCGTCCACTGTTCAGAAGACATTTCTACCTTTTTCTGTCTCACCGACTTGGCCTCTGTTCTCTTTCCTTCTCATGCTTCAAATCCTTCATTACACAACTTATAGTGTGTGTGTGTGTGTGTGTGTGTGTGTGTGTGTGTGTGTGTGTGTGTGTGTGTGTGTGTGTGTGTGTGTATGTGTGTGTGTGTGTGTGTGTGTGTGTGTGTGTGTGTGTGTGTGTGTGTGTGTGTGTGTGTGTGTGTGTGTGTGTGGGTCCTGTGATGGCCTGGCGGCCTGTCCAGGGTGTCTCCCCGTCTGCCAGCCAATGACTGCTGGGATAGGCTCCAGCATCCCCGCGACTCTGAGAGCAGGATACGCGGTTTGGATGGATGATGGATGATGGATGGATGATGGATGGATGGATGGATGGATGGATGGATGGATGGATGGATGGATGGATGGATGGATGGATGGATGATGGATGGATGGATGATGGATGGATGATGGATGATGGATGGATGATGGATGGATGGATGATGGATGATGGATGGATATTTCAGAAATGGGAATGAGTCCCCACTCCTCCTATCTCTTGTGTCTGTTTTTGTCTCTATATTACCGTATTGGTCTGAATATATGAGAGGTTTTGTTTTTTTGTTGTTTTTTTCCTGGAAATGCGTCTGAAAAGTAGGGTCGTCTTATTTGAGGTCTGGACTTTTAAATGTCAGTATACATTCACAACAGTAGGTGGCGTCAAATATTTGTAAAACAAGTGTTTCGATTCTTACTGAAGCAATCCAGCCCGTTTTTGTTTTTTTATTCTGATTTGTTTAAAGAATGTTCTACAGTTCGACTTGACTTGGATGGTTATTGCAGTTATTGGACCTTTGATAGGCTACATGGTGGTTTTCTTCACTATGAGATGGAGAGTCTAATTGGTATTAGAAGCACCAATAGACTACACGTTATTTTAATTGTTATGGTTGTTAAAAACATCAGCCTACCTGGTTTTATTCAACGGTTTTTATTGTCATTATTTTCAAATAAAATAAATTTCTTCATGAAAAAAAATGTTGGTTTTCAAAAAGTATTTTTCCAAAAATGAGTTTTGAAAAGCGTGTGTGTGTGGGGGGGTCAGTTTATAATCAGGGTCGTTTTATTTTTGGGTTAACACGGTACACTCCCTGTCTTTAACAGCCTTCTTTGACAAGAGTCAGATGGACAGGCTGGACCATGTTCCTGCAGGTCTGTAGAGTCAGATGGACAGGATGGACTGTCTTCATGCAGGTCTGTAGAGTCAGATGGACAGGTTGGACCATGTTCCTGCAGGTCTGTAGAGTCAGATGGACAGGCTGGACTGTCTTCATGCAGGTCTGTAGAGTCAGATGGACATGCTGGACTGTGTTCCTGCATGTCTGTAGAGTCAGATGGACAGGCTGGACCATGTCCCTGCAGGTCTGTAGAGTCAGATGGACAGGCTGGACCCTGTTCCTGCAGGTATGTAGAGTCAGATGGACAGGCTGGACCATGTTCCTGCACGTCTGTAGAGTCAGATGGACAGGCTGGACTGTGTCCCTGCAGGTCTGTAGAGTCAGTTGAACAGGCTGGACTGTGTTCCTGCAGGTCTGTAGAGTCAGGTGGACAGGCTGGACTGTTCCTGCAGGTCTGTACAGTCAGATGGACAGGCTGGACCGTGTCCCTGCAGGTCTGTAGAGTCAGTTGGACAGGCTGGACTGTGTTCCTGCAGGTGTGTAGAGTCAGATGGACAGGCTGGACCCTGTTCCTGCAGGTCTGTAGAGTCAGTTGGACAGGCTGGACTGTGTTCCTGCATGTGTGTAGAGTCAGATGGACAGGCTGGACTGTGTTCCTGCAGGTCTGTAGAGTCAGTTGGACAGGCTGGACCGTGTTCCTGCAGGTCTGTAGAGTCAGTTGGACAGGCTGGACTGTGTTCCTGCAGGTCTGTAGAGTCAGATGGACAGGCTGGACCGTGTTCCTGCAGGTCTGTAGAGTCAGATGGACAGGCTGGACCGTGTCCCTGCAGGTCTGTAGAGTCAGATGGACAGGCTGGACCATGTTTGTGCAGGTCTGTAGAGTCACAGTATAAGAGTTGACTGTTCTTGCTGTCGGGAGCAGATAAGTGTCTAATGGTTGACCTCATTTCAGCCGCTGCTGGCATCATTCTGTGGTAACATGGTAATCTAGGGTAGCATCCCATCAAGCATTGCCTGTCCATACAGACAGTCTTCTACCTGTAGGTAATTATAACAAGATGTTGTATATTGACCCACATTCAATATACATATTGTAAAGACTTGGAGGTACTGTGTGATACAGCCTACATTGTTGCACAGCCTCATTAGCAGGCACTCCCAATTTTAAAAACAACTCAAATTCAGCCAAGAAATGATTTGGGGAATTCTTTCTAGGAAGTTTGAACTTTGATGATGTGGAGTGTGAAGAAGGTCCTCTGCCTCCCAGACGTCCATCTTTAACCTCTCTCTTCTCTCCCTCTTTCTGCCCAGGTGAAAAACATTTTGTACCACTCCGTGAAGGAGGTGGTGACCTCCCTGAAGCAGGCCGGTGCTGAAGGAGCCGGGGAAGACGAGAACTCCTGACACCCCATCTTCCTCAACCCTCTCCTCCTCAGAGGTCCACAGGGGTCATTGCTGGGATCCTTGTAGCTGGTTGCAAAAAAAACAAGTTGTTTCTGAAAAAGGGGATGAAACCACCATCGGCATGTCACCTTCACTGCCTGCTCCTGGTCAGCCGGCTCAGCAGGTGCTGTGAGTTGGCACTTGGTCATGTAATGTAAAACTGTAGCTGTTCTGGAACTATGTCATGTCATTTGGGACTTTGTCGTAGAACCTTCTACACCGACCTCGTGACCTGAGGCGAGGTCATGTGAGGAGAAAGGCATTTGAGGCTTTCTTTTCCAGAAATGAAGTGATGTGGTCAAGAAGGCCTAGTCACAATGGCTTCGTCACATGACCCAACAGCAAACACATCATGTGACCTGAGAATATGCATGGATGGACAAATACAGTAACTGTGATGGTAGTTCACATCATCCCAAACCTTCAGTGCCAAGCAGACTTGGAGCAGAAGGCCTGTGGGCCTGTGGGACAGACAGCCTTGTGCTTTCTAAGATAATTTTATGGTTTCTCTGTTTTAATGGGCTCAGAAAATCAGTCGGTCGAGAGGAAATCCGGTAAAGAGATGAGGGCTTAAGACTGAAGTGGCTAGCCTTATTAGAAACCACTATATGCTGTGTTTCATGGCATGTGCCAGCATGTCCTCAACGTCCTCTTCTCAGTGGGGTGGAGAGAAGCCCAACCAGCATTAAAAGCAACTTGGCACTATTACTCTAATGAAGACCAATAGTATTTCAGTTTGTACCGCACAGGCTGGTGGTAGCGGGATGTCCCTCATAGGGCAGGCGTAGGTGGAAATGAGCCTCGCAGGAGGCTGGAGTACTGAGGGAGATGCAAGTAGGTGGCCCCAGGTCTATCAGTCCATGTGTCCTTGAGCAAGGCATGGAATCTCTTCCTGCTCTCTTGTTGTAAGCTGTTCTGGGTAAGTTGTCAGCTAGTGTTTTTAATGTGCTACGCTTATTTCAGGTCTGTGCTCGTGGTCCACAGATAAGTCTCAGACTTGGCTGATCACCGCAGCATCACCAGCAGCAGCAGCAGCAGCAGGAGAACAACTGTGATTTTTACAATGATTAAACCCTGAAAAACGTTTAAAACTATCAAACGCTGAATCAGTTCATCTGGACACCTTTATCGACCGATACGTTTCATCATCTAGTACCTGTCAGACATCTGTCCATAACATCTGTCAGTAACATCTGTCAATAACATCTGTCAGTAACATCTGTCAATAACATCTGTCAGACATCTGTCAATAACATCTGTCGATAACATCTGTCAATAACATCTGTCAGACATCTGTAAAACATCTGTCGATAACATCTGTCAATAACATCTGTCAATAACATCTGTAAAACATCTGTCATTAACATCTGTCAATAACATCTGTAAAACATCTGTCGATAAAATATGTCAATCACATCTGTCAGACATCTGTCCATAACATCTGTCTATAGTAAACGCTGCGTCCAGATGGACTGATTCAACCTTCTGTGGTTTTCTAAGCTGGGTTGCTGCGCATGCGTCAAGACGTTTAACACACAAAGCAGAACATGTCAGAACTCTTCATGAAAGCTCTTTCAGTCCGCAAGCAAACAGCGTCGCTGTTCTCATTTGTTCGTGTGTCTGAGTAGTTGGTCTGTTGTCGTTTCCCTCCTGTTGTGTTTGTTCTTGGCTCTTTTCATACGGAGTAGTTTTTCCTCCGGTGTATTTATTTCATAGTTTTGATATTTCAATGTTATTGAGCTAAAAACATTGATGTAAATGTGACTTGTACAGTTGTGTTTTTTGCCACATGGTGTTCAGTTGTGATACGGCTCTACTGTGATGGAGGACACACACCAGCTCATGCCTGTAACTTTGGGAAGTGTTGCTGAGCTCTACTGTCCTCATGCCATAAAATACTTTGTATGCCAATGAACTGCCAAACTATTGTAAAGATGGTGTAAAGTTGTATTATGTGAAGACAAGAAGACCTACAAGGCTTATACACTTCAGCATTTTATTAAAACGGTATTCACTGTAAAGTTAAGGCATTTATACAACATAATGTCATTTATTTAAGAAACCTGTCTTGTTTCTCTTTGGTTAAAAAGTTACCATAGTGAACTTTTGAAGTAAATGATACAACAATGAAAAACTATGTTGTGTACATATATACATATATACATTCACTGAGGTATTTTTTAAAACATGGCTTGCTTCAATTTCAGATTTTAAGGTGCAAGTGTTACATGCTTTGTACATTGAAGTTCTAAAGGGTTTTACATTTTCCATTAAAATGGATTTATCAACCTTGTGGTTGCTGTGGTTTGCATACCGGCCAGTCAGGGACTGTGTCTCACTTGTCCCAAACCCGAGGAATGGATGTGTACTAACGAGTCAGAGGCTTTGGTACAGTGCAGAGTGCAGTACACTGCTGAACTGATTTCTACACATGACTAGAGTGCTACAAAGGAAGGGACAGGGGTTAGCTTAGCCTGTTAAATTGCTGACTATGCATTATATACTACATAGCTGATGTTCGAGCTGTACTTTTACTGCTCACCCTTATTACAGCCGGGCAGCAAAAGTGAGCCGGGTGTCTTTGTCCAGTTAGTTTTCCCACTCCTGCGGAATCCCAAGATGTGTTCTCAGGTTAACTGGCAGATTGAATCTCTCCCACACTTCCTGGGTCTTCCTCGAAGTGGACCCCTACATGGAATGCCGTTTCCAATTCAAACTGGCTACTGACCACCACCTTCCCGAGTAACCGAGTTCTACCCTGCTGGGAAAACCATCCTTCCTGCCGCTGGGATCCATCAGCCCAGAGTTTTGCTTTGAGACCGTCACTGTCAGATGTAATGCATCGCTTTAACCGCTAGTAGGCGTTTATTTTGGGGGGGTGTCTTGTACTTTGGGGGCGTGTCTTGTACGCTACGCCCCTGTCCTTCAGTCCGCAGACGTGCTGTTGGGTTTTTAAGCTCAGCTGGGCGTCCAGCACAACGTCTGGATGGACGTCTATCTGTCGTCCTTTTGATGGTACTGAGTAAAACTCGTGTTCGCGAGTATTCTCTCGCAGTACTAGAGCGCCACTTCGTTACGCTGCGTCGTATTGGCTACTGTGAAAGAAGTCTGCGTTTTTATTCAACAGTACCTGTCTGCGGACTGCCAGACAGCGACGTAAGGCACAAGACACGCCCCCTAAGTAAAATGACCGCCCACTTGCCAGTTCGTGAAACCTTCACGTTACAGAAACCTTCACATCACGTTAAAAAGACCGGGCCGCTCCGTAAGCATTTCACTCCAGGGCAGAAAGTGTGGGGCATAAACCACTTGTCACCCCAACACAGATATTTCTGCCTCCTCCTCATCTAAAACCCAGACTGATGGGACATGTTGTGAAAGCAGGGAACAAAGACGGTGATGGACTTCACTATCTGAGACACATGTTTCCAAGAATAACTGGTGCCAAGATGAAGGAAGGCCTTTGTGTTGGTCCACAAGTCAGACAGGTCCTCAGTGACAGGGAGGTAGAAGATCTGCTAGTGGGCCAGGGAAAACAGCATGGAAGGCGTTTCAGGATGTTGTGGGGGATTTCCTTGGCAACTACAGAGCACCAAACTCCACTGAGCTGCTGGACAACATGCTTAAAGCACACAAGACCATGAAGTGACACAGGTCTATGAAAATTCCTGTTGTGCACCTCACGTGGACTTCTTCCCTGCTGGACTTGGTGCAGTCAGTGAGGAACATGGTGAAAGGTTTCACCAGGACATTGGACCATGGAAAAGAGGCGTCAGGACAACTGGAATCCATCAATGCTGGTGGACCACTGTTGGACACTGAGACGAGAGGCACCAGGTGCTGAGTACCAACGAAGATCCTCTGCAAAACGTTTTAAGCTCAGCTGAACTAACACCACGTGTCGGCACCATTATGTGATTACACGTTACATCCAATACAAGGTATTTTAATGTTCCTCCACCTTCCTACGTGATGCTGCTCATCTGAAACGATGAATGATGTCTGTGTTCAGCTTGACATTGTCCATCATAACCTCCTTTTTCCAGGAAGCGAGACGTCTGAAAACGTGTCCAGTGTTATCGCCGCCTATAGTCCCGTGTGTACCAGAGAGATCAGGCAGTAAATCAGATACCTCACGGAAGAAGGCCGGCTCATCAACATTCGGACCATAGGAGTGTAACGGGACATGAATAAATGTAGGCAGTTACCAAAACACATCTGCCGTCTGGCTCATTCACAGTACAGACACGTCTGAACGGAACCCCAGTCCTGCAAATCAAAATGGCCGCTCCCCGGGCTTTACTGGGGAACGTGGACTGGAAGATCTGGTTGGCCCCTGTTGAGAAATCACCTTCGTGGTCCTCGTCCTCGGGTCCGTTGATGTGGAGAAAACAGCCACACGTCTTAGCAGATTAAAATAATTTTATTGAGTACAGATCTGGAGACACACTGCCAATCCGTCGTGTGTGTCTGACTTCTTTGTGTGTCCTGGTGGGTTATATAGACCCCCTGCTTCTCTTTTATGACACCTCTGGTCTTGATTATCCTATCAATAGAACCTTTTGGTGGTTGAGCTTTAAGAAGTGCTCATCCTGTTTCAACCTACTGAGCTTAGCAGGGGGTCCTCCTCGTACCAGACACGGTGTCTCTCCCAAGGCCCCATGGGAGGGCAACCCCCTCCCCTACCCACATTCTTGTGGGAGACCTGCAATATATTTGTCTACATGAAGGTGTCTTCTTCACCCTCTGTTCTGGTTACATACATTGGTTACATACAGAGTACTACAAAATACACTTGGATTATATTTAATATCAATCAACAACTCCCCCTTTTGATCTCCTCTAAGGAGATCACTAAAAGGCTTCTAACTCCTGATCTAAGGGGTTCAGGACAAACAGGGGCATCATAGGGGGCGGTAGTTCCCCGTCTTTATGCTCGATAGCCGTGATGATGAGCCGGTTTCCCAGGGAACGCAGGCAGGGTATGAAGCAGCAACCGCAAGTTTCTAGTATAGCCAGGAATATGGCGAGGGAAAGGAGGAAGGATATTACAACACC
>NW_026611241.1:0-64467 GCF_029633865.1 Lampris incognitus
CTAACATAGATAGTTGTAACGTGTGTGAACCTAATTACAGTGAAGTCTTTACCGTAATGGCAGTTGTTCCTCCTAACTCATATAGTTGTAACGTGTGTGAGAGTAAGTACAGTGAACTGTTTACTGTAATGGCAATTGTTCATGTTAACTGATATAGTTGTAACGTGTGTGAACGTAAGCATAGCGAGCTGTTTACCGTAATGGCAGTTGTTCATGCTAACTCATATAGTTGTAACGTGTGTGAGCATAAGTACAGTGAACGGTTTACCGTAATGGCAGTTGTTCATGCTAACTCATATAGTTGTAACGGGTGTGAGAGTAAGTACAGCGAACTGTTCACCGTTATGGCAGTTGTTTATGCTAACTCATATTGTTGTAACATATATGAGAGGAAGTACAGCGAATTCTTTACCATAATGGCAGTTGTGCATGCTAACTCATATAGTTGTAACGTGTTTGAGCGTAAGTACAGTGAACTGTTTACTGTAATGGCAGTTGTTCATGCTAACTCAAATAGTTGCAACGTGTGTGACAGGAGGTACAGCGAACTCTTTACCGTAATGGCAGTTGGTCATGCTAACTCATATAGTTGTAACATGTCTTAGAGTAAGTAGAGTGAACTGTTTATCGTAATGGCAGTTGTTCCTCCTAAATCATATAGTTGTAACATGTGTGAGAGGAAGTACCTCGAACTCTTTACCGTAATGGCAGTTGTGCATGCTAACTCATATAGTTGTAACGTGTTTGAGCGTAAGTACAGTGAACTGTTTACTGTAATGGCAGTTTTTCATGCTAACTCATATAGTTGTAACGTGTGTGAGAGTAAGTACAGCGAATTGTTTACCGTAATACAGTTGTTCATGCTAACTCATATAGTTGTAACGTGTGTGAGAGTAAGTACACCGAACTGTTTACCGTAATGGCAGTTGCTCATGCTAACTCATATAGTTGTAACGTGTTGTGAGAGTAAGTACTCTGAACTGTTTACCGTAATGGCAGTTGTTCATGCTAACTCATATAGTTGTAACGTGTTGTGAGAGTAAGTACTGTGAACTGTTTACCATAATGGCAGTTGTTCATGCTAACTCATATAGTTGTAACGTGTTTGAGAGTAAGTACAGCGAACTGTTTACCGTAATGGCAGTTGTTCATGCTAACTCATATAGTTGTAACATGTATGAGAGTAAGTAGAGTGAACTGTTTAACGTAATGGCAGTTGTTCCTGCTAACTCATATAGTTGTACCATGTGTGAGAGGAAGTACAGCGAACTCTTTACCATAATGGCAGTCGTTCATGCTAACTCATATAGTTGTAACGTGTGTGAGGGTAAGTACAGCGAACTGTTTACCGTAATGGCAGTTGTTCATGCTAACTCATATAGTTGTAACATGTATGAGAGTAAGTAGAGTGAACTGTTTAACGTAATGGCAGTTGTTCCTCCTAACTCATAGAGTTGTAACATGTGTGAGAGGAAGTACAGCGAACTCTTTACCGTAATGGCAGTTGTTCATTCTAACTCATATAGTTGTAACGTGTGTGAGCGTAAGTACAGCGAATTGTTTACCGTAATGTCAGTTGTTCATGCTAACTCATATAGTTGTAACGTGTGTGAACCTAATCACAGTGAAGTTGTTACTGTAATGGCAGTTGTTCAGCCTAACTCATAGTTGTAACGTGTTTGAGCGTAAGTACAGTGAACTGTTTACTGTAATGGCAGTTGTTCATGCTAACTCAAATAGTTGTAACGTGTGTGAGCATAACTACAGTGAGCTGTTTACTGTAATGGCAGTTGTTCATGCTAACTCATATAGTTGTAACGTGTGAGAGTAAGTACAGTGAACTGTTTACCGTAATGGCAGTTGTTCATGCTAACTCATATAGTTGTAACGTGTTTGAAAGTAAGTACAGTGAACTGTTTACTGTAATGGCAGTTGTTCATGCTAACTCAAACAGTTGTAACATGTCTGAGAGTAAGTACAGCGAACTGTTTACCGTAATGGCAGTTGTTCATGCTAACTCATATAGTTGTAACGTGTGTGAGAGTAAGTACAGTGAACTGTTTACCGTAATGGCACTTTTTCATGCTAACTCATGTAGTTGTAACGTGTGTGAACCCAATTACAGTGAAGTTGTTACTGTAAAGGCAGTTTTTCATGCTAACTCAAATAGTTGCAACGTGTGTGACAGGAAGTACAGCGAACTCTTTACTGTAATGGCAGTTGTTCATGCTAACTCAAATAGTTGTAACGTGTGTGAGAGTAAGTACAGTGAACTGTTTACCGTAATGGCAGTTGTTCATGCTAACATAGATAGTTGTAACGTGTGTGAACCTAATTACAGTGAAGTCTTTACCGTAATGGCAGTTGTTCCTCCTAACTCATATAGTTGTAACGTGTGTGAGAGTAAGTACAGTGAAATGTTTACTGTAATGGCAATTGTTCATGTTAACTGATATAGTTGTAACGTGTGTGAACGTAAGCATAGCGAGCTGTTTACCGTAATGGCAGTTGTTCATGCTAACTCATATAGTTGTACTGTGTGTGAGCATAAGTACAGTGAACGGTTTACCGTAATGGCAGTTGTTCATGCTAACTCATATAGTTGTAACGGGTGTGAGAGTAAGTACAGCGAACTGTTCACCGTTATGGCAGTTGTTTATGCTAACTCATATTGTTGTAACATGTATGAGAGGAAGTACAGCGAATTCTTTACCATAATGGCAGTTGTGCATGCTAACTCATATAGTTGTAACGTGTTTGAGCGTAAGTACAGTGAACTGTTTACTGTAATGGCAGTTGTTCATTCTAACTCAAATAGTTGCAACGTGTGTGACAGGAAGTACAGCGAACTCTTTACCGTAATGGCAGTTGGTCATGCTAACTCATATAGTTGTAACATGTCTTAGAGTAAGTAGAGTGAACTGTTTATCGTAATGGCAGTTGTTCCTCCTAAATCATATAGTTGTAACATGTGTGAGAGGAAGTACCTCGAACTCTTTACCGTAATGGCAGTTGTGCATGCTAACTCATATAGTTGTAACGTGTTTGAGCGTAAGTACAGTGAACTGTTTACTGTAATGGCAGTTTTTCATGCTAACTCATATAGTTGTAACGTGTGTGAGAGTAAGTACAGCGAATTGTTTACCGTAATACAGTTGTTCATGCTAACTCATATAGTTGTAACGTGTGTGAGAGTAAGTACACCGAACTGTTTACCTTAATGGCAGTTGCTCATGCTAACTCATATAGTTGTAACGTGTTGTGAGAGTAAGTACTGTGAACTGTTTACCGTAATGGCAGTTGTTCATGCTAACTCATATAGTTGTAACGTGTTGTGAGAGTAAGTACTGTGAACTGTTTACCATAATGGCAGTTGTTCATGCTAACTCATATAGTTGTAACGTGTGTGAGAGTAAGTACAGCGAACTGTTTACCGTAATGGCAGTTGTTCATGCTAACTCATATAGTTGTAACATGTATGAGAGTAAGTAGAGTGAACTGTTTAACGTAATGGCAGTTGTTCCTGCTAACTCATATAGTTGTACCATGTGTGAGAGGAAGTACAGCGAACTCTTTACCATAATGGCAGTCGTTCATGCTAACTCATATAGTTGTAACGTGTGTGAGGGTAAGTACAGCGAACTGTTTACCGTAATGGCAGTTGTTCATGCTAACTCATATAGTTGTAACATGTATGAGAGTAAGTAGAGTGAACTGTTTAACGTAATGGCAGTTGTTCCTCCTAACTCATAGAGTTGTAACATGTGTGAGAGGAAGTACAGCGAACTCTTTACCGTAATGGCAGTTGTTCATTCTAACTCATATAGTTGTAACGTGTGTGAGCGTAAGTACAGCGAATTGTTTACCGTAATGTCAGTTGTTCATGCTAACTCATATAGTTGTAACGTGTGTGAACCTAATCACAGTGAAGTTGTTACTGTAATGGCAGTTGTTCAGCCTAACTCATAGTTGTAACGTGTTTGAGCATAAGTACAGTGAACTGTTTACTGTAATGGCAGTTGTTCATGCTAACTCAAATAGTTGTAACGTGTGTGAGCATAACTACAGTGAGCTGTTTACTGTAATGGCAGTTGTTCATGCTAACTCATATAGTTGTAACGTGTGTGAGAGTAAGTACAGTGAACTGTTTACCGTAATGGCAGTTGTTCATGCTAACTCATATAGTTGTAACGTGTTGTGAGAGTAAGTACTGTGAACTGTTTACCGTAATGGCAGTTGTTCATGCTAACTCATATAGTTGTAACGTGTGTGAGAGTAAGTACAGCGAACTGTTTACCGTAATGGCAGTTGTTCATGCTAACTCATATAGTTGTAACATGTATGAGAGTAAGTAGAGTGAACTGTTTAACGTAATGGCAGTTGTTCCTGCTAACTCATATAGTTGTACCATGTGTGAGAGGAAGTACAGCGAACTATTTACCATAATGGCAGTCGTTCATGCTAACTCATATAGTTGTAACGTGTGTGAGGGTAAGTACTGCGAACTGTTTACCGTAATGGCAGTTGTTCATGATAACTCATATAGTTGTAATATGTATGAGAGTAAGTAGAGTGAACTGTTTACCGTAATGGCAGTTGTTCCTCCTAAATCATTTAGTTGTAACATATGTGAGAGGAAGTACAGCGAACTCTTTACCGTAATGGCAGTTGTGCATGCTAACTCATATAGTTGTAACGTGTTTGAGCGTAAGTACAGTGATCTGTTTACTGTAATGGCAGTTGTTCATGCTAACTAAAATAGTTGGAACGTGTGTGACAGGAAGTACAGCGAACTCTTTACCGTAATGGCAGTTGTTCATGCTAAAACATATAGTTGTAACATGTCTGAGAGTAAGTACAACGAACTGTTTACCGTAATGGCAGTTGTTCATGCTAACTCATATAGTTGTAACGTGTGTGAGAGTAAGTACAGTGAACTGTTTACCGTAATGGCAGTTTTTCATGCTAACTCAAATAACTGCAACGTGTGTGACAGGAAGTACAGCGAATTCTTTACCGTAATGGCAGTTGTTCATGCTAACTCATATAGTTGTAACATGTCTGAGAGTAAGTACAGCGAACTGTTTACCGTAATGGCAGTTGTTCATGCTAACTCATATAGTTGTAACGTGTGTGAACCTAATCACAGTGAAGTTGTTACTGTAATGGCAGTTGTTCAGCCTAACTCATAGTTGTAACGTGTTTGAGCATAAGTACAGTGAACTGTTTACTGTAATGGCAGTTGTTCATGCTAACTCAAATAGTTGTAACGTGTGTGAGCATAACTACAGTGAGCTGTTTACTGTAATGGCAGTTGTTCATGCTAACTCATATAGTTGTAACGTGTGTGAGAGTAAGTACAGTGAACTGTTTACCGTAATGGCAGTTGTTCATGCTAACTCATATAGTTGTAACGTGTTGTGAGAGTAAGTACTGTGAACTGTTTACCGTAATGGCAGTTGTTCATGCTAACTCATATAGTTGTAACGTGTGTGAGAGTAAGTACAGCGAACTGTTTACCGTAATGGCAGTTGTTCATGCTAACTCATATAGTTGTAACATGTATGAGAGTAAGTAGAGTGAACTGTTTAACGTAATGGCAGTTGTTCCTGCTAACTCATATAGTTGTACCATGTGTGAGAGGAAGTACAGCGAACTATTTACCATAATGGCAGTCGTTCATGCTAACTCATATAGTTGTAACGTGTGTGAGGGTAAGTACTGCGAACTGTTTACCGTAATGGCAGTTGTTCATGATAACTCATATAGTTGTAATATGTATGAGAGTAAGTAGAGTGAACTGTTTACCGTAATGGCAGTTGTTCCTCCTAAATCATTTAGTTGTAACATATGTGAGAGGAAGTACAGCGAACTCTTTACCGTAATGGCAGTTGTGCATGCTAACTCATATAGTTGTAACGTGTTTGAGCGTAAGTACAGTGAACTGTTTACTGTAATGGCAGTTGTTCATGCTAACTCAAATAGTTGCAACGTGTGTGACAGGAAGTACAGCGAACTCTTTACCGTAATGGCAGTTGTTCATGCTAAAACATATAGTTGTAACATGTCTGAGAGTAAGTACAACGAACTGTTTACCGTAATGGCAGTTGTTCATGCTAACTCATATAGTTGTAACGTGTGTGAGAGTAAGTACAGTGAACTGTTTACCGTAATGGCAGTTTTTCATGCTAACTCAAATAACTGCAACGTGTGTGACAGGAAGTACAGCGAATTCTTTACCGTAATGGCAGTTGTTCATGCTAACTCATATAGTTGTAACATGTCTGAGAGTAAGTACAGCGAACTGTTTACCGTAATGGCAGTTGTTCATGCTAACTCATATAGTTGTAACGTGTGTGAGAGTAAGTACAGTGAACTGTTTACCGTAATGGCAGTTTTTCATGCTAACTCATATAGTTGTAACGTGTGTGAGAGTAAGTACAGTGAACTGTTTACCGTAATGGCAGTTTTTCATGCTAACTCATATAGTTGTAACGTGTTGTGAGAGTAAGTACTGTGAACTGTTTACCGTAATGGCAGTTGTTCATGCTAACTCATATAGTTGTAACGTGTTGTGAGAGTAAGTACTGTGAACTGTTTACCATAATGGCAGTTGTTCATGCTAACTCATATAGTTGTAACGTGTGTGAGAGTAAGTACAGCGAACTGTTTACCGTAATGGCAGTTGTTCATGCTAACTCATATAGTTGTAACATGTATGAGAGTAAGTAGAGTGAACTGTTTAACGTAATGGCAGTTGTTCCTGCTAACTCATATAGTTTTACCATGTGTGAGAGGAAGTACAGCGAACTCTTTACCATAATGGCAGTCGTTCATGCTAACTCATATAGTTGTAACGTGTGTGAGGGTAAGTACAGCGAACTGTTTACCGTAATGGCAGTTGTTCATGCTAACTCATATAGTTGTAACATGTATGAGAGTAAGTAGAGTGAACTGTTTAACGTAATGGCAGTTGTTCCTCCTAACTCATAGAGTTGTAACATGTGTGAGAGGAAGTACAGCGAACTCTTTACCGTAATGGCAGTTGTTCATTCTAACTCATATAGTTGTAACGTGTGTGAGCGTAAGTACAGCGAATTGTTTACCGTAATGTCAGTTGTTCATGCTAACTCATATAGTTGTAACGTGTGTGAACCTAATCACAGTGAAGTTGTTACTGTAATGGCAGTTGTTCAGCCTAACTCATAGTTGTAACGTGTTTGAGCATAAGTACAGTGAACTGTTTACTGTAATGGCAGTTGTTCATGCTAACTCAAATAGTTGTAACGTGTGTGAGCAAAACTACAGTGAGCTGTTTACTGTAATGGCAGTTGTTCATGCTAACTCATATAGTTGTAACGTGTGTGAGAGTAAGTACAGTGAACTGTTTACCGTAATGGCAGTTGTTCATGCTAACTCATATAGTTGTAACGTGTTGTGAGAGTAAGTACTGTGAACTGTTTACCGTAATGGCAGTTGTTCATGCTAACTCATATAGTTGTAACGTGTGTGAGAGTAAGTACAGCGAACTGTTTACCGTAATGGCAGTTGTTCATGCTAACTCATATAGTTGTAACATGTATGAGAGTAAGTAGAGTGAACTGTTTAACGTAATGGCAGTTGTTCCTGCTAACTCATATAGTTGTACCATGTGTGAGAGGAAGTACAGCGAACTATTTACCATAATGGCAGTCGTTCATGCTAACTCATATAGTTGTAACGTGTGTGAGGGTAAGTACTGCGAACTGTTTACCGTAATGGCAGTTGTTCATGATAACTCATATAGTTGTAATATGTATGAGAGTAAGTAGAGTGAACTGTTTACCGTAATGGCAGTTGTTCCTCCTAAATCATTTAGTTGTAACATATGTGAGAGGAAGTACAGCGAACTCTTTACCGTAATGGCAGTTGTGCATGCTAACTCATATAGTTGTAACGTGTTTGAGCGTAAGTACAGTGAACTGTTTACTGTAATGGCAGTTGTTCATGCTAACTAAAATAGTTGGAACGTGTGTGACAGGAAGTACAGCGAACTCTTTACCGTAATGGCAGTTGTTCATGCTAAAACATATAGTTGTAACATGTCTGAGAGTAAGTACAACGAACTGTTTACCGTAATGGCAGTTGTTCATGCTAACTCATATAGTTGTAACGTGTGTGAGAGTAAGTACAGTGAACTGTTTACCGTAATGGCAGTTTTTCATGCTAACTCAAATAACTGCAACGTGTGTGACAGGAAGTACAGCGAATTCTTTACCGTAATGGCAGTTGTTCATGCTAACTCATATAGTTGTAACATGTCTGAGAGTAAGTACAGCGAACTGTTTACCGTAATGGCAGTTGTTCATGCTAACTCATATAGTTGTAACGTGTGTGAACCTAATCACAGTGAAGTTGTTACTGTAATGGCAGTTGTTCAGCCTAATTCATAGTTGTAACGTGTTTGAGCATAAGTACAGTGAACTGTTTACTGTAATGGCAGTTGTTCATGCTAACTCAAATAGTTGTAACGTGTGTGAGCATAACTACAGTGAGCTGTTTACTGTAATGGCAGTTGTTCATGCTAACTCATATAGTTGTAACGTGTGTGAGAGTAAGTACAGTGAACTGTTTACCGTAATGGCAGTTGTTCATGCTAACTCATATAGTTGTAACGTGTTGTGAGAGTAAGTACTGTGAACTGTTTACCGTAATGGCAGTTGTTCATGCTAACTCATATAGTTGTAACGTGTGTGAGAGTAAGTACAGCGAACTGTTTACCGTAATGGCAGTTGTTCATGCTAACTCATATAGTTGTAACATGTATGAGAGTAAGTAGAGTGAACTGTTTAACGTAATGGCAGTTGTTCCTGCTAACTCATATAGTTGTACCATGTGTGAGAGGAAGTACAGCGAACTATTTACCATAATGGCAGTCGTTCATGCTAACTCATATAGTTGTAACGTGTGTGAGGGTAAGTACTGCGAACTGTTTACCGTAATGGCAGTTGTTCATGATAACTCATATAGTTGTAATATGTATGAGAGTAAGTAGAGTGAACTGTTTACCGTAATGGCAGTTGTTCCTCCTAAATCATTTAGTTGTAACATATGTGAGAGGAAGTACAGCGAACTCTTTACCGTAATGGCAGTTGTGCATGCTAACTCATATAGTTGTAACGTGTTTGAGCGTAAGTACAGTGAACTGTTTACTGTAATGGCAGTTGTTCATGCTAACTAAAATAGTTGGAACGTGTGTGACAGGAAGTACAGCGAACTCTTTACCGTAATGGCAGTTGTTCATGCTAAAACATATAGTTGTAACATGTCTGAGAGTAAGTACAACGAACTGTTTACCGTAATGGCAGTTGTTCATGCTAACTCATATAGTTGTAACGTGTGTGAGAGTAAGTACAGTGAACTGTTTACCGTAATGGCAGTTTTTCATGCTAACTCAAATAACTGCAACGTGTGTGACAGGAAGTACAGCGAATTCTTTACCGTAATGGCAGTTGTTCATGCTAACTCATATAGTTGTAACATGTCTGAGAGTAAGTACAGCGAACTGTTTACCGTAATGGCAGTTGTTCATGCTAACTCATATAGTTGTAACGTGTGTGAGAGTAAGTACAGTGAACTGTTTACCGTAATGGCAGTTTTTCATGCTAACTCATGTAGTTGTAACGTGTGTGAACCCAATTACAGTGAAGTTGTTACTGTAAAGGCAGTTTTTCATGCTAACTCAAATAGTTGCAACGTGTGTGACAGGAAGTACAGCGAACTCTTTACTGTAATGGCAGTTGTTCATGCTAACTCAAATAGTTGTAACGTGTGTGAGAGTAAGTACAGTGAACTGTTTACCGTAATGGCAGTTGTTCATGCTAACATAGATAGTTGTAACGTGTGTGAACCTAATTACAGTGAAGTCTTTACCGTAATGGCAGTTGTTCCTCCTAACTCATATAGTTGTAACGTGTGTGAGAGTAAGTACAGTGAACTGTTTACTGTAATGGCAATTGTTCATGTTAACTCATATAGTTGTAACGTGTGTGAACGTAAGCATAGCGAGCTGTTTACCGTAATGGCAGTTGTTCATGCTAACTCATATAGTTGTAACGTGTGTGAGCATAAGTACAGTGAACGGTTTACCGTAATGGCAGTTGTTCATGCTAACTCATATAGTTGTAACGGGTGTGAGAGTAAGTACAGCGAACTGTTCACCGTTATGGCAGTTGTTTATGCTAACTCATATTGTTGTAACATGTATGAGAGGAAGTACAGCGAATTCTTTACCATAATGGCAGTTGTGCATGCTAACTCATATAGTTGTAACGTGTTTGAGCGTAAGTACAGTGAACTGTTTACTGTAATGGCAGTTGTTCATGCTAACTCAAATAGTTGCAACGTGTGTGACAGGAAGTACAGCGAACTGTTTACCGTAATGGCAGTTGTTCATACTAACTCATATAGTTGTAACATGTATGAGAGTAAGTAGAGTGAACTCTTTAACGTAATGGCAGTTGTTCCTCCTAAATCATATAGTTGTAACATGTGTGAGAGGAAGTACAGCGAACTCTTTACCGTAATGGCAGTTGTGCATGGTAACTTATATAGTTTTAACGTGTTTGAGCGTAAGTACAGTGAACTGTTTACTGTAATGGCAGTTGTTCATGCTAACACATATAGTTGTAACATGTTTGAGCGTAAGTACAGTGAACTGTCTACCGTAATGGCAGTTGTTCATGCTAACTCATATAGTTGTAACGTGTGTGAGAGTAAGTACAGTGAACTGTTTACCGTAATGGCAGTTTTTCATGCTAACTCATATAGTTGTAACGTGTGTGAGAGTGAGTACAGTGAACTGTTTACCGTAATGGCAGTTGTTCATGCTAACTCATATAGTTGTAACGTGTGTGAGAGTAAGTACAGCGAACTGTTTACCGTAATGGCAGTTGTTCATGCTAACTCATATAGTTGTAACATGTATGAGAGTAAGTAGAGTGAACTGTTTAACGTAATGGCGGTTGTTCCTGCTAACTCATATAGTTGTACCATGTGTGAGAGGAAGTACAGCGAACTATTTACCATAATGGCAGTCGTTCATGCTAACTCATATAGTTGTAACGTGTGTGAGGGTAAGTACTGCGAACTGTTTACCGTAATGGCAGTTGTTCATGATAACTCATATAGTTGTAATATGTATGAGAGTAAGTAGAGTGAACTGTTTACCGTAATGGCAGTTGTTCCTCCTAAATCATTTAGTTGTAACATATGTGAGAGGAAGTACAGCGAACTCTTTACCGTAATGGCAGTTGTGCATGCTAACTCATATAGTTGTAACGTGTTTGAGCGTAAGTACAGTGAACTGTTTACTGTAATGGCAGTTGTTCATGCTAACTAAAATAGTTGGAACGTGTGTGACAGGAAGTACAGCGAACTCTTTACCGTAATGGCAGTTGTTCATGCTAAAACATATAGTTGTAACATGTCTGAGAGTAAGTACAACGAACTGTTTACCGTAATGGCAGTTGTTCATGCTAACTCATATAGTTGTAACGTGTGTGAGAGTAAGTACAGTGAACTGTTTACCGTAATGGCAGTTTTTCATGCTAACTCAAATAACTGCAACGTGTGTGACAGGAAGTACAGCAAATTCTTTACCGTAATGGCAGTTGTTCATGCTAACTCATATAGTTGTAACATGTCTGAGAGTAAGTACAGCGAACTGTTTACCGTAATGGCAGTTGTTCATGCTAACTCATATAGTTGTAACGTGTGTGAACCTAATCACAGTGAAGTTGTTACTGTAATGGCAGTTGTTCAGCCTAACTCATAGTTGTAACGTGTTTGAGCATAAGTACAGTGAACTGTTTACTGTAATGGCAGTTGTTCATGCTAACTCAAATAGTTGTAACGTGTGTGAGCATAACTACAGTGAGCTGTTTACTGTAATGGCAGTTGTTCATGCTAACTCATATAGTTGTAACGTGTGTGAGAGTAAGTACAGTGAACTGTTTACCGTAATGGCAGTTGTTCATGCTAACTCATATAGTTGTAACGTGTTGTGAGAGTAAGTACTGTGAACTGTTTACCGTAATGGCAGTTGTTCATGCTAACTCATATAGTTGTAACGTGTGTGAGAGTAAGTACAGCGAACTGTTTACCGTAATGGCAGTTGTTCATGCTAACTCATATAGTTGTAACATGTATGAGAGTAAGTAGAGTGAACTGTTTAACGTAATGGCAGTTGTTCCTGCTAACTCATATAGTTGTACCATGTGTGAGAGGAAGTACAGCGAACTATTTACCATAATGGCAGTCGTTCATGCTAACTCATATAGTTGTAACGTGTGTGAGGGTAAGTACTGCGAACTGTTTACCGTAATGGCAGTTGTTCATGATAACTCATATAGTTGTAATATGTATGAGAGTAAGTAGAGTGAACTGTTTACCGTAATGGCAGTTGTTCCTCCTAAATCATTTAGTTGTAACATATGTGAGAGGAAGTACAGCGAACTCTTTACCGTAATGGCAGTTGTGCATGCTAACTCATATAGTTGTAACGTGTTTGAGCGTAAGTACAGTGAACTGTTTACTGTAATGGCAGTTGTTCATGCTAACTAAAATAGTTGGAACGTGTGTGACAGGAAGTACAGCGAACTCTTTACCGTAATGGCAGTTGTTCATGCTAAAACATATAGTTGTAACATGTCTGAGAGTAAGTACAACGAACTGTTTACCGTAATGGCAGTTGTTCATGCTAACTCATATAGTTGTAACGTGTGTGAGAGTAAGTACAGTGAACTGTTTACCGTAATGGCAGTTTTTCATGCTAACTCAAATAACTGCAACGTGTGTGACAGGAAGTACAGCGAATTCTTTACCGTAATGGCAGTTGTTCATGCTAACTCATATAGTTGTAACATGTCTGAGAGTAAGTACAGCGAACTGTTTACCGTAATGGCAGTTGTTCATGCTAACTCATATAGTTGTAACGTGTGTGAGAGTAAGTACAGTGAACTGTTTACCGCAATGGCAGTTTTTCATGCTAACTCATGTAGTTGTAACGTGTGTGAACCCAATTACAGTGAAGTTGTTACTGTAAAGGCAGTTTTTCATGCTAACTCAAATAGTTGCAACGTGTGTGACAGGAAGTACAGCGAACTCTTTACTGTAATGGCAGTTGTTCATGCTAACTCAAATAGTTGTAACGTGTGTGAGAGTAAGTACAGTGAACTGTTTACCGTAATGGCAGTTGTTCATGCTAACATAGATAGTTGTAACGTGTGTGAACCTAATTACAGTGAAGTCTTTACCGTAATGGCAGTTGTTCCTCCTAACTCATATAGTTGTAACGTGTGTGAGAGTAAGTACAGTGAACTGTTTACTGTAATGGCAATTGTTCATGTTAACTCATATAGTTGTAACGTGTGTGAACGTAAGCATAGCGAGCTGTTTACCGTAATGGCAGTTGTTCATGCTAACTCATATAGTTGTAACGTGTGTGAGAGTAAGTACAGTGAACTGTTTACCGTAATGGCAGTTGTTCATGCTAACTCATATAGTTGTAACGTGTTGTGAGAGTAAGTACTGTGAACTGTTTACCGTAATGGCAGTTGTTCATGCTAACTCATATAGTTGTAACGTGTGTGAGAGTAAGTACAGCGAACTGTTTACCGTAATGGCAGTTGTTCATGCTAACTCATATAGTTGTAACATGTATGAGAGTAAGTAGAGTGAACTGTTTAACGTAATGGCAGTTGTTCCTGCTAACTCATATAGTTGTACCATGTGTGAGAGGAAGTACAGCGAACTATTTACCATAATGGCAGTCGTTCATGCTAACTCATATAGTTGTAACGTGTGTGAGGGTAAGTACTGCGAACTGTTTACCGTAATGGCAGTTGTTCATGATAACTCATATAGTTGTAATATGTATGAGAGTAAGTAGAGTGAACTGTTTACCGTAATGGCAGTTGTTCCTCCTAAATCATTTAGTTGTAACATATGTGAGAGGAAGTACAGCGAACTCTTTACCGTAATGGCAGTTGTGCATGCTAACTCATATAGTTGTAACGTGTTTGAGCGTAAGTACAGTGAACTGTTTACTGTAATGGCAGTTGTTCATGCTAACTAAAATAGTTGGAACGTGTGTGACAGGAAGTACAGCGAACTCTTTACCGTAATGGCAGTTGTTCATGCTAAAACATATAGTTGTAACATGTCTGAGAGTAAGTACAACGAACTGTTTACCGTAATGGCAGTTGTTCATGCTAACTCATATAGTTGTAACGTGTGTGAGAGTAAGTACAGTGAACTGTTTACCGTAATGGCAGTTTTTCATGCTAACTCAAATAACTGCAACGTGTGTGACAGGAAGTACAGCGAATTCTTTACCGTAATGGCAGTTGTTCATGCTAACTCATATAGTTGTAACATGTCTGAGAGTAAGTACAGCGAACTGTTTACCGTAATGGCAGTTGTTCATGCTAACTCATATAGTTGTAACGTGTGTGAGAGTAAGTACAGTGAACTGTTTACCGTAATGGCAGTTTTTCATGCTAACTCATGTAGTTGTAACGTGTGTGAACCCAATTACAGTGAAGTTGTTACTGTAAAGGCAGTTTTTCATGCTAACTCAAATAGTTGCAACGTGTGTGACAGGAAGTACAGCGAACTCTTTACTGTAATGGCAGTTGTTCATGCTAACTCAAATAGTTGTAACGTGTGTGAGAGTAAGTACAGTGAACTGTTTACCGTAATGGCAGTTGTTCATGCTAACATAGATAGTTGTAACGTGTGTGAACCTAATTACAGTGAAGTCTTTACCGTAATGGCAGTTGTTCCTCCTAACTCATATAGTTGTAACGTGTGTGAGAGTAAGTACAGTGAACTGTTTACTGTAATGGCAATTGTTCATGTTAACTCATATAGTTGTAACGTGTGTGAACGTAAGCATAGCGAGCTGTTTACCGTAATGGCAGTTGTTCATGCTAACTCATATAGTTGTAACGTGTGTGAGCATAAGTACAGTGAACGGTTTACCGTAATGGCAGTTGTTCATGCTAACTCATATAGTTGTAACGGGTGTGAGAGTAAGTACAGCGAACTGTTCACCGTTATGGCAGTTGTTTATGCTAACTCATATTGTTGTAACATGTATGAGAGGAAGTACAGCGAATTCTTTACCATAATGGCAGTTGTGCATGCTAACTCATATAGTTGTAACGTGTTTGAGCGTAAGTACAGTGAACTGTTTACTGTAATGGCAGTTGTTCATGCTAACTCAAATAGTTGCAACGTGTGTGACAGGAAGTACAGCGAACTGTTTACCGTAATGGCAGTTGTTCATACTAACTCATATAGTTGTAACATGTATGAGAGTAAGTAGAGTGAACTCTTTAACGTAATGGCAGTTGTTCCTCCTAAATCATATAGTTGTAACATGTGTGAGAGGAAGTACAGCGAACTCTTTACCGTAATGGCAGTTGTGCATGGTAACTTATATAGTTTTAACGTGTTTGAGCGTAAGTACAGTGAACTGTTTACTGTAATGGCAGTTGTTCATGCTAACACATATAGTTGTAACATGTTTGAGCGTAAGTACAGTGAACTGTCTACCGTAATGGCAGTTGTTCATGCTAACTCATATAGTTGTAACGTGTGTGAGAGTAAGTACAGTGAACTGTTTACCGTAATGGCAGTTTTTCATGCTAACTCATATAGTTGTAACGTGTGTGAGAGTGAGTACAGTGAACTGTTTACCGTAATGGCAGTTGTTCATGCTAACTCATATAGTTGTAACGTGTGTGAGAGTAAGTACAGCGAACTGTTTACCGTAATGGCAGTTGTTCATGCTAACTCATATAGTTGTAACATGTATGAGAGTAAGTAGAGTGAACTGTTTAACGTAATGGCGGTTGTTCCTGCTAACTCATATAGTTGTACCATGTGTGAGAGGAAGTACAGCGAACTATTTACCATAATGGCAGTCGTTCATGCTAACTCATATAGTTGTAACGTGTGTGAGGGTAAGTACTGCGAACTGTTTACCGTAATGGCAGTTGTTCATGATAACTCATATAGTTGTAATATGTATGAGAGTAAGTAGAGTGAACTGTTTACCGTAATGGCAGTTGTTCCTCCTAAATCATTTAGTTGTAACATATGTGAGAGGAAGTACAGCGAACTCTTTACCGTAATGGCAGTTGTGCATGCTAACTCATATAGTTGTAACGTGTTTGAGCGTAAGTACAGTGAACTGTTTACTGTAATGGCAGTTGTTCATGCTAACTAAAATAGTTGGAACGTGTGTGACAGGAAGTACAGCGAACTCTTTACCGTAATGGCAGTTGTTCATGCTAAAACATATAGTTGTAACATGTCTGAGAGTAAGTACAACGAACTGTTTACCGTAATGGCAGTTGTTCATGCTAACTCATATAGTTGTAACGTGTGTGAGAGTAAGTACAGTGAACTGTTTACCGTAATGGCAGTTTTTCATGCTAACTCAAATAACTGCAACGTGTGTGACAGGAAGTACAGCAAATTCTTTACCGTAATGGCAGTTGTTCATGCTAACTCATATAGTTGTAACATGTCTGAGAGTAAGTACAGCGAACTGTTTACCGTAATGGCAGTTGTTCATGCTAACTCATATAGTTGTAACGTGTGTGAACCTAATCACAGTGAAGTTGTTACTGTAATGGCAGTTGTTCAGCCTAACTCATAGTTGTAACGTGTTTGAGCATAAGTACAGTGAACTGTTTACTGTAATGGCAGTTGTTCATGCTAACTCAAATAGTTGTAACGTGTGTGAGCATAACTACAGTGAGCTGTTTACTGTAATGGCAGTTGTTCATGCTAACTCATATAGTTGTAACGTGTGTGAGAGTAAGTACAGTGAACTGTTTACCGTAATGGCAGTTGTTCATGCTAACTCATATAGTTGTAACGTGTTGTGAGAGTAAGTACTGTGAACTGTTTACCGTAATGGCAGTTGTTCATGCTAACTCATATAGTTGTAACGTGTGTGAGAGTAAGTACAGCGAACTGTTTACCGTAATGGCAGTTGTTCATGCTAACTCATATAGTTGTAACATGTATGAGAGTAAGTAGAGTGAACTGTTTAACGTAATGGCAGTTGTTCCTGCTAACTCATATAGTTGTACCATGTGTGAGAGGAAGTACAGCGAACTATTTACCATAATGGCAGTCGTTCATGCTAACTCATATAGTTGTAACGTGTGTGAGGGTAAGTACTGCGAACTGTTTACCGTAATGGCAGTTGTTCATGATAACTCATATAGTTGTAATATGTATGAGAGTAAGTAGAGTGAACTGTTTACCGTAATGGCAGTTGTTCCTCCTAAATCATTTAGTTGTAACATATGTGAGAGGAAGTACAGCGAACTCTTTACCGTAATGGCAGTTGTGCATGCTAACTCATATAGTTGTAACGTGTTTGAGCGTAAGTACAGTGAACTGTTTACTGTAATGGCAGTTGTTCATGCTAACTAAAATAGTTGGAACGTGTGTGACAGGAAGTACAGCGAACTCTTTACCGTAATGGCAGTTGTTCATGCTAAAACATATAGTTGTAACATGTCTGAGAGTAAGTACAACGAACTGTTTACCGTAATGGCAGTTGTTCATGCTAACTCATATAGTTGTAACGTGTGTGAGAGTAAGTACAGTGAACTGTTTACCGTAATGGCAGTTTTTCATGCTAACTCAAATAACTGCAACGTGTGTGACAGGAAGTACAGCGAATTCTTTACCGTAATGGCAGTTGTTCATGCTAACTCATATAGTTGTAACATGTCTGAGAGTAAGTACAGCGAACTGTTTACCGTAATGGCAGTTGTTCATGCTAACTCATATAGTTGTAACGTGTGTGAGAGTAAGTACAGTGAACTGTTTACCGCAATGGCAGTTTTTCATGCTAACTCATGTAGTTGTAACGTGTGTGAACCCAATTACAGTGAAGTTGTTACTGTAAAGGCAGTTTTTCATGCTAACTCAAATAGTTGCAACGTGTGTGACAGGAAGTACAGCGAACTCTTTACTGTAATGGCAGTTGTTCATGCTAACTCAAATAGTTGTAACGTGTGTGAGAGTAAGTACAGTGAACTGTTTACCGTAATGGCAGTTGTTCATGCTAACATAGATAGTTGTAACGTGTGTGAACCTAATTACAGTGAAGTCTTTACCGTAATGGCAGTTGTTCCTCCTAACTCATATAGTTGTAACGTGTGTGAGAGTAAGTACAGTGAACTGTTTACTGTAATGGCAATTGTTCATGTTAACTCATATAGTTGTAACGTGTGTGAACGTAAGCATAGCGAGCTGTTTACCGTAATGGCAGTTGTTCATGCTAACTCATATAGTTGTAACGTGTGTGAGCATAAGTACAGTGAACGGTTTACCGTAATGGCAGTTGTTCATGCTAACTCATATAGTTGTAACGGGTGTGAGAGTAAGTACAGCGAACTGTTCACCGTTATGGCAGTTGTTTATGCTAACTCATATTGTTGTAACATGTATGAGAGGAAGTACAGCGAATTCTTTACCATAATGGCAGTTGTGCATGCTAACTCATATAGTTGTAACGTGTTTGAGCGTAAGTACAGTGAACTGTTTACTGTAATGGCAGTTGTTCATGCTAACTCAAATAGTTGCAACGTGTGTGACAGGAAGTAGAGTGAACTCTTTAACGTAATGGCAGTTGTTCCTCCTAAATCATATAGTTGTAACATGTGTGAGAGGAAGTACAGCGAACTCTTTACCGTAATGGCAGTTGTGCATGGTAACTTATATAGTTTTAACGTGTTTGAGCGTAAGTACAGTGAACTGTTTACTGTAATGGCAGTTGTTCATGCTAACACATATAGTTGTAACATGTTTGAGCGTAAGTACAGTGAACTGTCTACCGTGATGGCAGTTGTTCATGCTAACTCATATAGTTGTAACGTGTGTGAGAGTAAGTACAGTGAACTGTTTACCGTAATGGCAGTTTTTCATGCTAACTCATATAGTTGTAACGTGTGTGAGAGTGAGTACAGTGAACTGTTTACCGTAATGGCAGTTGTTCATTCTAACTCATATAGTTGTAATATGTATGAGAGTAAGTAGAGTGAACTGTTTACCGTAATGGCAGTTGTTCCTCCTAAATCATTTAGTTGTAACATATGTGAGAGGAAGTACAGCGAACTCTTTACCGTAATGGCAGTTGTGCATGCTAACTCATATAGTTGTAACGTGTTTGAGCGTAAGTACAGTGAACTGTTTACTGTAATGGCAGTTGTTCATGCTAACTAAAATAGTTGGAACGTGTGTGACAGGAAGTACAGCGAACTCTTTACCGTAATGGCAGTTGTTCATGCTAAAACATATAGTTGTAACATGTCTGAGAGTAAGTACAACGAACTGTTTACCGTAATGGCAGTTGTTCATGCTAACTCATATAGTTGTAACGTGTGTGAGAGTAAGTACAGTGAACTGTTTACCGTAATGGCAGTTTTTCATGCTAACTCAAATAACTGCAACGTGTGTGACAGGAAGTACAGCGAATTCTTTACCGTAATGGCAGTTGTTCATGCTAACTCATATAGTTGTAACATGTCTGAGAGTAAGTACAGCGAACTGTTTACCGTAATGGCAGTTGTTCATGCTAACTCATATAGTTGTAACGTGTGTGAACCTAATCACAGTGAAGTTGTTACTGTAATGGCAGTTGTTCAGCCTAATTCATAGTTGTAACGTGTTTGAGCATAAGTACAGTGAACTGTTTACTGTAATGGCAGTTGTTCATGCTAACTCAAATAGTTGTAACGTGTGTGAGCATAACTACAGTGAGCTGTTTACTGTAATGGCAGTTGTTCATGCTAACTCATATAGTTGTAACGTGTGTGAGAGTAAGTACAGTGAACTGTTTACCGTAATGGCAGTTGTTCATGCTAACTCATATAGTTGTAACGTGTTGTGAGAGTAAGTACTGTGAACTGTTTACCGTAATGGCAGTTGTTCATGCTAACTCATATAGTTGTAACGTGTGTGAGAGTAAGTACAGCGAACTGTTTACCGTAATGGCAGTTGTTCATGCTAACTCATATAGTTGTAACATGTATGAGAGTAAGTAGAGTGAACTGTTTAACGTAATGGCAGTTGTTCCTGCTAACTCATATAGTTGTACCATGTGTGAGAGGAAGTACAGCGAACTATTTACCATAATGGCAGTCGTTCATGCTAACTCATATAGTTGTAACGTGTGTGAGGGTAAGTACTGCGAACTGTTTACCGTAATGGCAGTTGTTCATGATAACTCATATAGTTGTAATATGTATGAGAGTAAGTAGAGTGAACTGTTTACCGTAATGGCAGTTGTTCCTCCTAAATCATTTAGTTGTAACATATGTGAGAGGAAGTACAGCGAACTCTTTACCGTAATGGCAGTTGTGCATGCTAACTCATATAGTTGTAACGTGTTTGAGCGTAAGTACAGTGAACTGTTTACTGTAATGGCAGTTGTTCATGCTAACTAAAATAGTTGGAACGTGTGTGACAGGAAGTACAGCGAACTCTTTACCGTAATGGCAGTTGTTCATGCTAAAACATATAGTTGTAACATGTCTGAGAGTAAGTACAACGAACTGTTTACCGTAATGGCAGTTGTTCATGCTAACTCATATAGTTGTAACGTGTGTGAGAGTAAGTAGAGTGAACTGTTTACCGTAATGGCAGTTTTTCATGCTAACTCAAATAACTGCAACGTGTGTGACAGGAAGTACAGCGAATTCTTTACCGTAATGGCAGTTGTTCATGCTAACTCATATAGTTGTAACATGTCTGAGAGTAAGTACAGCGAACTGTTTACCGTAATGGCAGTTGTTCATGCTAACTCATATAGTTGTAACGTGTGTGAGAGTAAGTACAGTGAACTGTTTACCGTAATGGCAGTTTTTCATGCTAACTCATGTAGTTGTAACGTGTGTGAACCCAATTACAGTGAAGTTGTTACTGTAAAGGCAGTTTTTCATGCTAACTCAAATAGTTGCAACGTGTGTGACAGGAAGTACAGCGAACTCTTTACTGTAATGGCAGTTGTTCATGCTAACTCAAATAGTTGTAACGTGTGTGAGAGTAAGTACAGTGAACTGTTTACCGTAATGGCAGTTGTTCATGCTAACATAGATAGTTGTAACGTGTGTGAACCTAATTACAGTGAAGTCTTTACCGTAATGGCAGTTGTTCCTCCTAACTCATATAGTTGTAACGTGTGTGAGAGTAAGTACAGTGAACTGTTTACTGTAATGGCAATTGTTCATGTTAACTCATATAGTTGTAACGTGTGTGAACGTAAGCATAGCGAGCTGTTTACCGTAATGGCAGTTGTTCATGCTAACTCATATAGTTGTAACGTGTGTGAGCATAAGTACAGTGAACGGTTTACCGTAATGGCAGTTGTTCATGCTAACTCATATAGTTGTAACGGGTGTGAGAGTAAGTACAGCGAACTGTTCACCGTTATGGCAGTTGTTTATGCTAACTCATATTGTTGTAACATGTATGAGAGGAAGTACAGCGAATTCTTTACCATAATGGCAGTTGTGCATGCTAACTCATATAGTTGTAACGTGTTTGAGCGTAAGTACAGTGAACTGTTTACTGTAATGGCAGTTGTTCATGCTAACTCAAATAGTTGCAACGTGTGTGACAGGAAGTACAGCGAACTGTTTACCGTAATGGCAGTTGTTCATGCTAACTCATATAGTTGTAACATGTATGAGAGTAAGTAGAGTGAACTCTTTAACGTAATGGCAGTTGTTCCTCCTAAATCATATAGTTGTAACATGTGTGAGAGGAAGTACAGCGAACTCTTTACCGTAATGGCAGTTGTGCATGGTAACTTATATAGTTTTAACGTGTTTGAGCGTAAGTACAGTGAACTGTTTACTGTAATGGCAGTTGTTCATGCTAACACATATAGTTGTAACATGTTTGAGCGTAAGTACAGTGAACTGTCTACCGTAATGGCAGTTGTTCATGCTAACTCATATAGTTGTAACGTGTGTGAGAGTAAGTACAGTGAACTGTTTACCGTAATGGCAGTTTTTCATGCTAACTCATATAGTTGTAACGTGTGTGAGAGTGAGTACAGTGAACTGTTTACCGTAATGGCAGTTGTTCATGCTAACTCATATAGTTGTAACGTGTGTGAGAGTAAGTACAGCGAACTGTTTACCGTAATGGCAGTTGTTCATGCTAACTCATATAGTTGTAACATGTATGAGAGTAAGTAGAGTGAACTGTTTAACGTAATGGCAGTTGTTCCTGCTAACTCATATAGTTGTACCATGTGTGAGAGGAAGTACAGCGAACTATTTACCATAATGGCAGTCGTTCATGCTAACTCATATAGTTGTAACGTGTGTGAGGGTAAGTACTGCGAACTGTTTACCGTAATGGCAGTTGTTCATGATAACTCATATAGTTGTAATATGTATGAGAGTAAGTAGAGTGAACTGTTTACCGTAATGGCAGTTGTTCCTCCTAAATCATTTAGTTGTAACATATGTGAGAGGAAGTACAGCGAACTCTTTACCGTAATGGCAGTTGTGCATGCTAACTCATATAGTTGTAACGTGTTTGAGCGTAAGTACAGTGAACTGTTTACTGTAATGGCAGTTGTTCATGCTAACTAAAATAGTTGGAACGTGTGTGACAGGAAGTACAGCGAACTCTTTACCGTAATGGCAGTTGTTCATGCTAAAACATATAGTTGTAACATGTCTGAGAGTAAGTACAACGAACTGTTTACCGTAATGGCAGTTGTTCATGCTAACTCATATAGTTGTAACGTGTGTGAGAGTAAGTACAGTGAACTGTTTACCGTAATGGCAGTTTTTCATGCTAACTCAAATAACTGCAACGTGTGTGACAGGAAGTACAGCAAATTCTTTACCGTAATGGCAGTTGTTCATGCTAACTCATATAGTTGTAACATGTCTGAGAGTAAGTACAGCGAACTGTTTACCGTAATGGCAGTTGTTCATGCTAACTCATATAGTTGTAACGTGTGTGAACCTAATCACAGTGAAGTTGTTACTGTAATGGCAGTTGTTCAGCCTAACTCATAGTTGTAACGTGTTTGAGCATAAGTACAGTGAACTGTTTACTGTAATGGCAGTTGTTCATGCTAACTCAAATAGTTGTAACGTGTGTGAGCATAACTACAGTGAGCTGTTTACTGTAATGGCAGTTGTTCATGCTAACTCATATAGTTGTAACGTGTGTGAGAGTAAGTACAGTGAACTGTTTACCGTAATGGCAGTTGTTCATGCTAACTCATATAGTTGTAACGTGTTGTGAGAGTAAGTACTGTGAACTGTTTACCGTAATGGCAGTTGTTCATGCTAACTCATATAGTTGTAACGTGTGTGAGAGTAAGTACAGCGAACTGTTTACCGTAATGGCAGTTGTTCATGCTAACTCATATAGTTGTAACATGTATGAGAGTAAGTAGAGTGAACTGTTTAACGTAATGGCAGTTGTTCCTGCTAACTCATATAGTTGTACCATGTGTGAGAGGAAGTACAGCGAACTATTTACCATAATGGCAGTCGTTCATGCTAACTCATATAGTTGTAACGTGTGTGAGGGTAAGTACTGCGAACTGTTTACCGTAATGGCAGTTGTTCATGATAACTCATATAGTTGTAATATGTATGAGAGTAAGTAGAGTGAACTGTTTACCGTAATGGCAGTTGTTCCTCCTAAATCATTTAGTTGTAACATATGTGAGAGGAAGTACAGCGAACTCTTTACCGTAATGGCAGTTGTGCATGCTAACTCATATAGTTGTAACGTGTTTGAGCGTAAGTACAGTGAACTGTTTACTGTAATGGCAGTTGTTCATGCTAACTAAAATAGTTGGAACGTGTGTGACAGGAAGTACAGCGAACTCTTTACCGTAATGGCAGTTGTTCATGCTAAAACATATAGTTGTAACATGTCTGAGAGTAAGTACAACGAACTGTTTACCGTAATGGCAGTTGTTCATGCTAACTCATATAGTTGTAACGTGTGTGAGAGTAAGTACAGTGAACTGTTTACCGTAATGGCAGTTTTTCATGCTAACTCAAATAACTGCAACGTGTGTGACAGGAAGTACAGCGAATTCTTTACCGTAATGGCAGTTGTTCATGCTAACTCATATAGTTGTAACATGTCTGAGAGTAAGTACAGCGAACTGTTTACCGTAATGGCAGTTGTTCATGCTAACTCATATAGTTGTAACGTGTGTGAGAGTAAGTACAGTGAACTGTTTACCGTAATGGCAGTTTTTCATGCTAACTCATGTAGTTGTAACGTGTGTGAACCCAATTACAGTGAAGTTGTTACTGTAAAGGCAGTTTTTCATGCTAACTCAAATAGTTGCAACGTGTGTGACAGGAAGTACAGCGAACTCTTTACTGTAATGGCAGTTGTTCATGCTAACTCAAATAGTTGTAACGTGTGTGAGAGTAAGTACAGTGAACTGTTTACCGTAATGGCAGTTGTTCATGCTAACATAGATAGTTGTAACGTGTGTGAACCTAATTACAGTGAAGTCTTTACCGTAATGGCAGTTGTTCCTCCTAACTCATATAGTTGTAACGTGTGTGAGAGTAAGTACAGTGAACTGTTTACTGTAATGGCAATTGTTCATGTTAACTCATATAGTTGTAACGTGTGTGAACGTAAGCATAGCGAGCTGTTTACCGTAATGGCAGTTGTTCATGCTAACTCATATAGTTGTAACGTGTGTGAGCATAAGTACAGTGAACGGTTTACCGTAATGGCAGTTGTTCATGCTAACTCATATAGTTGTAACATGTATGAGAGTAAGTAGAGTGAACTCTTTAACGTAATGGCAGTTGTTCCTGCTAACTCATATAGTTGTACCATGTGTGAGAGGAAGTACAGCGAACTATTTACCATAATGGCAGTCGTTCATGCTAACTCATATAGTTGTAACGTGTGTGAGGGTAAGTACTGCGAACTGTTTACCGTAATGGCAGTTGTTCATGATAACTCATATAGTTGTAATATGTATGAGAGTAAGTAGAGTGAACTGTTTACCGTAATGGCAGTTGTTCCTCCTAAATCATTTAGTTGTAACATATGTGAGAGGAAGTACAGCGAACTCTTTACCGTAATGGCAGTTGTGCATGCTAACTCATATAGTTGTAACGTGTTTGAGCGTAAGTACAGTGAACTGTTTACTGTAATGGCAGTTGTTCATGCTAACTAAAATAGTTGGAACGTGTGTGACAGGAAGTACAGCGAACTCTTTACCGTAATGGCAGTTGTTCATGCTAAAACATATAGTTGTAACATGTCTGAGAGTAAGTACAACGAACTGTTTACCGTAATGGCAGTTGTTCATGCTAACTCATATAGTTGTAACGTGTGTGAGAGTAAGTACAGTGAACTGTTTACCGTAATGGCAGTTTTTCATGCTAACTCAAATAACTGCAACGTGTGTGACAGGAAGTACAGCGAATTCTTTACCGTAATGGCAGTTGTTCATGCTAACTCATATAGTTGTAACATGTCTGAGAGTAAGTACAGCGAACTGTTTACCGTAATGGCAGTTGTTCATGCTAACTCATATAGTTGTAACGTGTGTGAGAGTAAGTACAGTGAACTGTTTACCGTAATGGCAGTTTTTCATGCTAACTCATGTAGTTGTAACGTGTGTGAACCCAATTACAGTGAAGTTGTTACTGTAAAGGCAGTTTTTCATGCTAACTCAAATAGTTGCAACGTGTGTGACAGGAAGTACAGCGAACTCTTTACTGTAATGGCAGTTGTTCATGCTAACTCAAATAGTTGTAACGTGTGTGAGAGTAAGTACAGTGAACTGTTTACCGTAATGGCAGTTGTTCATGCTAACATAGATAGTTGTAACGTGTGTGAACCTAATTACAGTGAAGTCTTTACCGTAATGGCAGTTGTTCCTCCTAACTCATATAGTTGTAACGTGTGTGAGAGTAAGTACAGTGAACTGTTTACTGTAATGGCAATTGTTCATGTTAACTCATATAGTTGTAACGTGTGTGAACGTAAGCATAGCGAGCTGTTTACCGTAATGGCAGTTGTTCATGCTAACTCATATAGTTGTAACGTGTGTGAGCATAAGTACAGTGAACGGTTTACCGTAATGGCAGTTGTTCATGCTAACTCATATAGTTGTAACGGGTGTGAGAGTAAGTACAGCGAACTGTTCACCGTTATGGCAGTTGTTTATGCTAACTCATATTGTTGTAACATGTATGAGAGGAAGTACAGCGAATTCTTTACCATAATGGCAGTTGTGCATGCTAACTCATATAGTTGTAACGTGTTTGAGCGTAAGTACAGTGAACTGTTTACTGTAATGGCAGTTGTTCATGCTAACTCAAATAGTTGCAACGTGTGTGACAGGAAGTAGAGTGAACTCTTTAACGTAATGGCAGTTGTTCCTCCTAAATCATATAGTTGTAACATGTGTGAGAGGAAGTACAGCGAACTCTTTACCGTAATGGCAGTTGTGCATGGTAACTTATATAGTTTTAACGTGTTTGAGCGTAAGTACAGTGAACTGTTTACTGTAATGGCAGTTGTTCCTGCTAACTCATATAGTTGTACCATGTGTGAGAGGAAGTACAGCGAACTCTTTACCATAATGGCAGTCGTTCATGCTAACTCATATAGTTGTAACGTGTGTGAGGGTAAGTACAGCGAACTGTTTACCGTAATGGCAGTTGTTCATGCTAACTCATATAGTTGTAACATGTATGAGAGTAAGTAGAGTGAACTGTTTAACGTAATGGCAGTTGTTCCTCCTAACTCATAGAGTTGTAACATGTGTGAGAGGAAGTACAGCGAACTCTTTACCGTAATGGCAGTTGTTCATTCTAACTCATATAGTTGTAACGTGTGTGAGCGTAAGTACAGCGAATTGTTTACCGTAATGTCAGTTGTTCATGCTAACTCATATAGTTGTAACGTGTGTGAACCTAATCACAGTGAAGTTGTTACTGTAATGGCAGTTGTTCAGCCTAACTCATAGTTGTAACGTGTTTGAGCATAAGTACAGTGAACTGTTTACTGTAATGGCAGTTGTTCATGCTAACTCAAATAGTTGTAACGTGTGTGAGCATAACTACAGTGAGCTGTTTACTGTAATGGCAGTTGTTCATGCTAACTCATATAGTTGTAACGTGTGTGAGAGTAAGTACAGTGAACTGTTTACCGTAATGGCAGTTGTTCATGCTAACTCATATAGTTGTAACGTGTTGTGAGAGTAAGTACTGTGAACTGTTTACCGTAATGGCAGTTGTTCATGCTAACTCATATAGTTGTAACGTGTGTGAGAGTAAGTACAGCGAACTGTTTACCGTAATGGCAGTTGTTCATGCTAACTCATATAGTTGTAACATGTATGAGAGTAAGTAGAGTGAACTGTTTAACGTAATGGCAGTTGTTCCTGCTAACTCATATAGTTGTACCATGTGTGAGAGGAAGTACAGCGAACTATTTACCATAATGGCAGTCGTTCATGCTAACTCATATAGTTGTAACGTGTGTGAGGGTAAGTACTGCGAACTGTTTACCGTAATGGCAGTTGTTCATGATAACTCATATAGTTGTAATATGTATGAGAGTAAGTAGAGTGAACTGTTTACCGTAATGGCAGTTGTTCCTCCTAAATCATTTAGTTGTAACATATGTGAGAGGAAGTACAGCGAACTCTTTACCGTAATGGCAGTTGTGCATGCTAACTCATATAGTTGTAACGTGTTTGAGCGTAAGTACAGTGAACTGTTTACTGTAATGGCAGTTGTTCATGCTAACTAAAATAGTTGGAACGTGTGTGACAGGAAGTACAGCGAACTCTTTACCGTAATGGCAGTTGTTCATGCTAAAACATATAGTTGTAACATGTCTGAGAGTAAGTACAACGAACTGTTTACCGTAATGGCAGTTGTTCATGCTAACTCATATAGTTGTAACGTGTGTGAGAGTAAGTACAGTGAACTGTTTACCGTAATGGCAGTTTTTCATGCTAACTCAAATAACTGCAACGT
This sequence comes from Lampris incognitus, assembly GCF_029633865.1. NCBI lineage: Eukaryota > Metazoa > Chordata > Actinopteri > Lampriformes > Lampridae > Lampris > Lampris incognitus. The sequence goes on from NW_026611241.1 coordinate 28,095, forward strand.
GTGTGACAGGAAGTACAGCGAATTCTTTACCGTAATGGCAGTTGTTCATGCTAACTCATATAGTTGTAACATGTCTGAGAGTAAGTACAGCGAACTGTTTACCGTAATGGCAGTTGTTCATGCTAACTCATATAGTTGTAACGTGTGTGAACCTAATCACAGTGAAGTTGTTACTGTAATGGCAGTTGTTCAGCCTAACTCATAGTTGTAACGTGTTTGAGCATAAGTACAGTGAACTGTTTACTGTAATGGCAGTTGTTCATGCTAACTCAAATAGTTGTAACGTGTGTGAGCATAACTACAGTGAGCTGTTTACTGTAATGGCAGTTGTTCATGCTAACTCATATAGTTGTAACGTGTGTGAGAGTAAGTACAGTGAACTGTTTACCGTAATGGCAGTTGTTCATGCTAACTCATATAGTTGTAACGTGTTGTGAGAGTAAGTACTGTGAACTGTTTACCGTAATGGCAGTTGTTCATGCTAACTCATATAGTTGTAACGTGTGTGAGAGTAAGTACAGCGAACTGTTTACCGTAATGGCAGTTGTTCATGCTAACTCATATAGTTGTAACATGTATGAGAGTAAGTAGAGTGAACTGTTTAACGTAATGGCAGTTGTTCCTGCTAACTCATATAGTTGTACCATGTGTGAGAGGAAGTACAGCGAACTATTTACCATAATGGCAGTCGTTCATGCTAACTCATATAGTTGTAACGTGTGTGAGGGTAAGTACTGCGAACTGTTTACCGTAATGGCAGTTGTTCATGATAACTCATATAGTTGTAATATGTATGAGAGTAAGTAGAGTGAACTGTTTACCGTAATGGCAGTTGTTCCTCCTAAATCATTTAGTTGTAACATATGTGAGAGGAAGTACAGCGAACTCTTTACCGTAATGGCAGTTGTTCATGCTAAAACATATAGTTGTAACATGTCTGAGAGTAAGTACAACGAACTGTTTACCGTAATGGCAGTTGTTCATGCTAACTCATATAGTTGTAACGTGTGTGAGAGTAAGTACAGTGAACTGTTTACCGTAATGGCAGTTTTTCATGCTAACTCAAATAACTGCAACGTGTGTGACAGGAAGTACAGCGAATTCTTTACCGTAATGGCAGTTGTCATGCTAACTCATATAGTTGTAACATGTCTGAGAGTAAGTACAGCGAACTGTTTACCGTAATGGCAGTTGTTCATGCTAACTCATATAGTTGTAACGTGTGTGAGAGTAAGTACAGTGAACTGTTTACCGTAATGGCAGTTTTTCATGCTAACTCATGTAGTTGTAACGTGTGTGAACCCAATTACAGTGAAGTTGTTACTGTAAAGGCAGTTTTTCATGCTAACTCAAATAGTTGCAACGTGTGTGACAGGAAGTACAGCGAACTCTTTACTGTAATGGCAGTTGTTCATGCTAACTCAAATAGTTGTAACGTGTGTGAGAGTAAGTACAGTGAACTGTTTACCGTAATGGCAGTTGTTCATGCTAACATAGATAGTTGTAACGTGTGTGAACCTAATTACAGTGAAGTCTTTACCGTAATGGCAGTTGTTCCTCCTAACTCATATAGTTGTAACGTGTGTGAGAGTAAGTACAGTGAACTGTTTACTGTAATGGCAATTGTTCATGTTAACTCATATAGTTGTAACGTGTGTGAACGTAAGCATAGCGAGCTGTTTACGGTAATGGCAGTTGTTCATGCTAACTCATATAGTTGTAACGTGTGTGAGCATAAGTACAGTGAACGGTTTACCGTAATGGCAGTTGTTCATGCTAACTCATATAGTTGTAACGGGTGTGAGAGTAAGTACAGCGAACTGTTCACCGTTATGGCAGTTGTTTATGCTAACTCATATTGTTGTAACATGTATGAGAGGAAGTACAGCGAATTATTTACCATAATGGCAGTTGTGCATGCTAACTCATATAGTTGTAACGTGTTTGAGCGTAAGTACAGTGAACTGTTTACTGTAATGGCAGTTGTTCATGCTAACTCAAATAGTTGCAACGTGTGTGACAGGAAGTACAGCGAACTCTTTACCGTAATGGCAGTTGTTCATGCTAACTCATATAGTTGTAACATGTCTTAGAGTAAGTACAGCGAACTGTTTACCGTAATGGCAGTTGTTCATGCTAACTCATATAGTTGTAACGTGTTTGAGAGTAAGTACAGTGAACTGTTTACCGTAATGGCAGTTTTTCATGCTAACTCATATAGTTGTAACGTGTGTGAACATACTTACAGTGAAGTTGCTACTGTAATGGCAGTTGTTCATGCTAACTCATATAGTTGTAACGTGTTGTGAGAGTAAGCACAGCGAACTGTTTACCGTAATGGCAGTTGTTCATGCTAACTCATATAGTTGTAACATGTCTTAGAGTAAGTACAGCGAACTGTTTACCGTAATGGCAGTTGTTCATGCTAACTCATATAGTTGTAACGTGTGTGAGAGTAAGTACAGTGAACTGTTTACCGTAATGGCAGTTTTTCATGCTAACTCATGTAGTTGTAACGTGTGTGAACCCAATTACAGTGAAGTTGTTACTGTAAAGGCAGTTTTTCATGCTAACTCAAATAGTTGCAACGTGTGTGACAGGAAGTACAGCGAACTCTTTACTGTAATGGCAGTTGTTCATGCTAACTCAAATAGTTGTAACGTGTGTGAGAGTAAGTACAGTGAACTGTTTACCGTAATGGCAGTTGTTCATGCTAACATAGATAGTTGTAACGTGTGTGAACCAAATTACAGTGAAGTCTTTACCGTAATGGCAGTTGTTCCTCCTAACTCATATAGTTGTAACGTGTGTGAGAGTAAGTACAGTGAACTGTTTACTGTAATGGCAATTGTTCATGTTAACTCATATAGTTGTAACGTGTGTGAACGTAAGCATAGCGAGCTGTTTACCGTAATGGCAGTTGTTCATGCTAACTCATATAGTTGTAACGTGTGTGAGCATAAGTACAGTGAACGGTTTACCGTAATGGCAGTTGTTCATGCTAACTCATATAGTTGTAACGGGTGTGAGAGTAAGTACAGCGAACTGTTCACCGTTATGGCAGTAGTTTATGCTAACTCATATTGTTGTAACATGTATGAGAGGAAGTACAGCGAATTCTTTACCATAATGGCAGTTGTGCATGCTAACTCATATAGTTGTAACGTGTTTGAGCGTAAGTACAGTGAACTGTTTACTGTAATGGCAGTTGTTCATGCTAACTCAAATAGTTGCAACGTGTGTGACAGGAAGTACAGCGAACTCTTTACCGTAATGGCAGTTGTTCATGCTAACTCATATAGTTGTAACATGTCTTAGAGTAAGTAGAGTGAACTGTTAACGTAATGGCAGTTGTTCCTCCTAAATCATATAGTTGTAACATGTGTGAGAGGAAGTACCTCGAACTCTTTACCGTAATGGCAGTTGTGCATGCTAACTCATATAGTTGTAACGTGTTTGAGCGTAAGTACAGTGAACTGTTTACTGTAATGGCAGTTTTTCATGCTAACTCATATAGTTGTAACGTGTGTGAGAGTAAGTACAGCGAATTGTTTACTGTAATACAGTTGTTCATGCTAACTCATATAGTTGTAACGTGTGTGAGAGTAAGTACACCGAACTGTTTACCGTAATGGCAGTTGCTCATGCTAACTCATATAGTTGTAACGTGTTGTGAGAGTAAGTACTGTGAACTGTTTACCGTAATGGCAGTTGTTCATGCTAACTCATATAGTTGTAACGTGTTGTGAGAGTAAGTACTGTGAACTGTTAACCGTAATGGCAGTTGTTCATGCTAACTCATATAGTTGTAACGTGTGTGAGAGTAAGTACAGCGAACTGTTTACCGTAATGGCAGTTGTTCATGCTAACTCATATAGTTGTAACATGTATGAGAGTAAGTAGAGTGAACTGTTTAACGTAATGGCAGTTGGTCCTGCTAACTCATATAGTTGTAACATGTGTGAGAGGAAGTACAGCGAACTCTTTACCGTAATGGCAGTTGTTCATGTTAACTCATATAGTTGTAACGTGTGTGAGCGTAAGTACAGCGAACTGTTTACCGTAATGGCAGTTGTTCATGCTAACTCATATAGTTGTAACGTGTGTGAGCGTAAGTACAGCGAATTGTTTACCGTAATGTCAGTTGTTCATGCTAACTCATATAGTTGTAACGTGTGTGAACCTAATCACATTGAAGTTGTTACTGTAATGGCAGTTGTTCAGCCTAACTCATAGTTGTAACGTGTTTGAGCGTAAGTACAGTGAACTGTTTACTGTAATGGCAGTTGTTCATGCTAACTCAAATAGTAGTAACATGTGTGAGCATAACTACAGTGAGCTGTTTACTGTAATGGCAGTTGTTCATGCTAACTCATATAGTTGTAACATGTCTGAGAGTAAGTACAGCGAACTGTTTACCGTAATGGCAGTTGTTCATGCTAACTCATATAGTTGTAACGTGTTTGAGAGTAAGTACAGCGAACTGTTTACCGTAATGGCAGTTGTTCATGCTAACTCATATAGTTGTAACGTGTGTGAGAGCAAGTACAGCGAGCTCTTTACCGTAAGGGCAGTTGTTCATGCTAACTCATATAGTTGTAACGTGTGTGAGAGTAAGTACAGTGAACTGTTTACCGTAATGGCAATTGTTCATGCTAACTCATATAGTTGTAACGTGTTTGAGCGTAAGTACAGTGAACTGTTTACTGTAATGGCAGTTGTTCATGCTAACTCATACAGTTGTAACATGTGTGAGAGGAAGTACAGCGAACTGTTTACCGTAATGGCAGTTGTTCATGCTAACTCATATACTTGTAACGTGTGTGAGAGTAAGTACATTGAGCTGTTTACTGTAATGGCAGTTGTTCATGCTAACTCATATAGTTGTAACGTGTGTGAACCTAATTACAGTGAAGTCTTTACCGTAATGGCAGTTGTTCCCCCTAACTCATATAGTTGTAACATATGTGAGAGGAAGTAAAGCGAATTCTTTACCATAATGACAGTTGTTCATGCTAACTCATATAGTTGTAACGTGTGTGAGAGTAAGTACAGCGAACTGTTTACCGTAATGGCAGTTGTTCATTCTAACTCATAAAGTTGTAACATGTATGAGAGTAAGTAGAGTGAACTCTTTAACGTAATGGCAGTTGTTCCTCCTAAATCATATAGTTGTAACATGTGTGAGAGGAAGTACAGCGAACTCTTTACCGTAATGGCAGTTGTGCATGCTAACTCATATAGTTGTAACGTGTTTGAGCGTAAGTACAGTGAACTGTTTACTGTAATGGCAGTTGTTCATGCTAACTCAAATAGTTGCAACGTGTGTGACAGGAAGTACAGCGAACTCTTTACCGTAATGGCAGTTGTTCATGCTAACTCATATAGTTGTAACATGTCTTAGAGTAAGTACAGCGAACTGTTTACCGTAATGGCAGTTGTTCATGCTAACTCATATAGTTGTAACGTGTTTGAGAGTAAGTACAGTGAACTGTTTACCGTATTGGCAGTTTTTCATGCTAACTCATATAGTTGTAACGTGTGTGAACATACTTACAGTGAAGTTGCTACTGTAATGGCAGTTGTTCATGCTAACTCATATAGTTGTAACGTGTTGTGAGAGTAAGCACAGCGAACTGTTTACCGTAATGGCAGTTGTTCATGATAACTCATATAGTTGTAACATGTATGAGAGTAAGTAGAGTGAACTGTTTACCGTAATGGCAGTTGTTCCTCCTAAATCATATAGTTGTAACATATGTGAGAGGAAGTACAGCGAACTCTTTACCGTAATGGCAGTTGTGCATGCTAACTCATATAGTTGTAACGTGTTTGAGCGTAAGTACAGTGAACTGTTTACTGTAATGGCAGTTGTTCATGCTAACTAAAATAGTTGGAACGTGTGTGACAGGAAGTACAGCGAACTCTTTACCGTAATGGCAGTTGTTCATGCTAACACATATAGTTGTAACATGTCTGAGAGTAAGTACAGCGAACTGTTTACCGTAATGGCAGTTGTTCATGCTAACTCATATAGTTGTAACGTGTGTGAGAGTAAGTACAGTGAACTGTTTACCGTAATGGCAGTTTTTCATGCTAACTCAAATAACTGCAACGTGTGTGACAGGAAGTACCGCGAATTCTTTACCGTAATGGCAGTTGTTCATGCTAACACATATAGTTGTAACGTGTGTGAGAGTAAGTACAGTGAACTGTTTACCGTAATGGCAGTTGTTCATGCTAACATAGATAGTTGTAACGTGTGTGAGAGTAAGTACAGTGAACTGTTTACCGTAATGGCAGTTTTTCATGCTAACTCATGTAGTTGTAACGTGTGTGAACCCAATTACAGTGAAGTTGTTACTGTAAAGGCAGTTTTTCATGCTAACTCAAATAGTTGCAACGTGTGTGACAGGAAGTACAGCGAACTCTTTACTGTAATGGCAGTTGTTCATGCTAACTCAAATAGTTGTAACGTGTGTGAGAGTAAGTACAGTGAACTGTTTACCGTAATGGCAGTTGTTCATGCTAACATAGATAGTTGTAACGTGTGTGAACCTAATTACAGTGAAGTCTTTACCGTAATGGCAGTTGTTCCTCCTAACTCATATAGTTGTAACGTGTGTGAGAGTAAGTACAGTGAACTGTTTACTGTAATGGCAATTGTTCATGTTAACTCATATAGTTGTAACGTGTGTGAACGTAAGCATAGCGAGCTGTTTACCGTAATGGCAGTTGTTCATGCTAACTCATATAGTTGTAACGTGTGTGAGCATAAGTACAGTGAACGGTTTACCGTAATGGCAGTTGTTCATGCTAACTCATATAGTTGTAACGGGTGTGAGAGTAAGTACAGCGAACTGTTCACCGTTATGGCAGTTGTTCATGCTAACTCATATTGTTGTAACATGTATGAGAGTAAGTAGAGTGAACTGTTTAACGTAATGGCAGTTGTTCCTCCTAACTCATATAGTTGTAACATGTGTGAGAGGAAGTACAGCGAATTCTTTACCATAATGACAGTTGTTCATGCTAACTCATATAGTTGTAACGTGTGTGAGAGTAAGTACAGCGAACTGTTTACCGTATTGGCAGTTGTTCATACTAACTCATATAGTTGTAACATGTATGAGAGTAAGTACTGTGAACTGTTTACCGTAATGGCAGTTGTTCATGCTAACTCATATAGTTGTAACGTGTGTGAGAGTAAGTACAGCGACTGTTTACCGTAATGGCAGTTGTTCATGTTAACTCATATAGTTGTAACGTGTGTGAGCGTAAGTACAGCGAACTGTTTACCGTAATGGCAGTTGTTCATGCTAACTCATATAGTTGTAACGTGTGTGAGCGTAAGTACAGCGAATTGTTTACCGTAATGTCAGTTGTTCATGCTAACTCATATAGTTGTAACGTGTGTGAACCTAATCACATTGAAGTTGTTACTGTAATGGCAGTTGTTCAGCCTAACTCATAGTTGTAACGTGTTTGAGCGTAAGTACAGTGAACTGTTTACTGTAATGGCAGTTGTTCATGCTAACTCAAATAGTTGTAACATGTGTGAGCATAACTACAGTGAGCTGTTTACTGTAATGGCAGTTGTTCATGCTAACTCATATAGTTGTAACATGTCTGAGAGTAAGTACAGCGAACTGTTTACCGTAATGGCAGTTGTTCATGCTAACTCATATAGTTGTAACGTGTTTGAGAGTAAGTACAGCGAACTGTTTACCGTAATGGCAGTTGTTCATGCTAACTCATATAGTTGTAACGTGTGTGAGAGTAAGTACAGCGAGCTGTTTACCGTAAGGGCAGTTGTTCATGCTAACTCATATAGTTGTAACGTGTGTGAGAGTAAGTACAGTGAACTGTTTACCGTAATGGCAATTGTTCATGCTAACTCATATAGTTGTAACGTGTTTGAGCGTAAGTACAGTGAACTGTTTACTGTAATGGCAGTTGTTCATGCTAACTCATACAGTTGTAACATGTGTGAGAGGAAGTACAGCGAACTGTTTACCGTAATGGCAGTTGTTCATGCTAACTCATATACTTGTAACATGTGTGAGAGTAAGTACATTGAGCTGTTTACTGTAATGGCAGTTGTTCATGCTAACTCATATAGTTGTAACGTGTGTGAACCTAATTACAGTGAAGTCTTTACCGTAATGGCAGTTGTTCCCCCTAACTCATATAGTTGTAACATATGTGAGAGGAAGTAAAGCGAATTCTTTACCATAATGACAGTTGTTCATGCTAACTCATATAGTTGTAACGTGTGTGAGAGTAAGTACAGCGAACTGTTTACCGTAATGGCAGTTGTTCATTCTAACTCATAAAGTTGTAACATGTATGAGAGTAAGTAGAGTGAACTCTTTAACGTAATGGCAGTTGTTCCTCCTAAATCATATAGTTGTAACATGTGTGAGAGGAAGTACAGCGAACTCTTTACCGTAATGGCAGTTGTGCATGCTAACTCATATAGTTGTAACGTGTTTGAGCGTAAGTACAGTGAACTGTTTACTGTAATGGCAGTTGTTCATGCTAACTCAAATAGTTGCAACGTGTGTGACAGGAAGTACAGCGAACTCTTTACCGTAATGGCAGTTGTTCATGCTAACTCATATAGTTGTAACATGTCTTAGAGTAAGTACAGCGAACTGTTTACCGTAATGGCAGTTGTTCATGCTAACTCATATAGTTGTAACGTGTTTGAGAGTAAGTACAGTGAACTGTTTACCGTAATGGCAGTTTTTCATGCTAACTCATATAGTTGTAACGTGTGTGAACATACTTACAGTGAAGTTGCTACTGTAATGGCAGTTGTTCATGCTAACTCATATAGTTGTAACGTGTTGTGAGAGTAAGCACAGCGAACTGTTTACCGTAATGGCAGTTGTTCATGCTAACTCATATAGTTGTAACATGTATGAGAGTAAGTAGAGTCAACTGTTTACCGTAATGGCAGTTGTTCCTCCTAAATCATATAGTTGTAACATATGTGAGAGGAAGTACAGCGAACTCTTTACCGTAATGGCAGTTGTGCATGCTAACTCATATAGTTGTAACGTGTTTGAGCGTAAGTACAGTGAACTGTTTACTGTAATGGCAGTTGTTCATGCTAACTAAAATAGTTGGAACGTGTGTGACAGGAAGTACAGCGAACTCTTTACCGTAATGGCAGTTGTTCATGCTAACACATATAGTTGTAACATGTCTGAGAGTAAGTACAGCGAACTGTTTACCGTAATGGCAGTTGTTCATGCTAACTCATATAGTTGTAACGTGTGTGAGAGTAAGTACAGTGAACTGTTTACCGTAATGGCAGTTTTTCATGCTAACTCATATAGTTGTAACGTGTTTGAGAGTAAGTACAGCGAACTGTTTACCGTAATGGCAGTTGTTCATGCTAACTCATATAGTTGTAACGTGTGTGAGAGTAAGTACAGCGAGCTGTTTACCGTAAGGGCAGTTGTTCATGCTAACTCATATAGTTGTAACGTGTGTGAGAGTAAGTACAGTGAACTGTTTACCGTAATGGCAATTGTTCATGCTAACTCATATAGTTGTAACGTGTTTGAGCGTAAGTACAGTGAACTGTTTACTGTAATGGCAGTTGTTCATGCTAACTCATACAGTTGTAACATGTGTGAGAGGAAGTACAGCGAACTGTTTACCGTAATGGCAGTTGTTCATGCTAACTCATATACTTGTAACGTGTGTGAGAGTAAGTACATTGAGCTGTTTACTGTAATGGCAGTTGTTCATGCTAACTCATATAGTTGTAACGTGTGTGAACCTAATTACAGTGAAGTCTTTACCGTAATGGCAGTTGTTCCCCCTAACTCATATAGTTGTAACATATGTGAGAGGAAGTAAAGCGAATTCTTTACCATAATGACAGTTGTTCATGCTAACTCATATAGTTGTAACGTGTGTGAGAGTAAGTACAGCGAACTGTTTACCGTAATGGCAGTTGTTCATTCTAACTCATAAAGTTGTAACATGTATGAGAGTAAGTAGAGTGAACTCTTTAACGTAATGGCAGTTGTTCCTCCTAAATCATATAGTTGTAACGTGTGTGAGAGTAAGTACAGCGAACTGTTTACCGTAATGGCAGTTGTTCATGCTAACTCATATAGTTGTAACATGTATGAGAGTAAGTAGAGTGAACTGTTTAACGTAATGGCAGTTGTTCCTGCTAACTCATATAGTTGTAACATGTGTGAGAGGAAGTACAGCGAACTCTTTACCGTAATGGCAGTTGTTCATGTTAACTCATATAGTTGTAACGTGTGTGAGCGTAAGTACAGCGAACTGTTTACCGTAATGGCAGTTGTTCATGCTAACTCATATAGTTGTAACGTGTGTGAGCGTAAGTACAGCGAATTGTTTACCGTAATGTCAGTTGTTCATGCTAACTCATATAGTTGTAACGTGTGTGAACCTAATCACATTGAAGTTGTTACTGTAATGGCAGTTGTTCAGCCTAACTCATAGTTGTAACGTGTTTGAGCGTAAGTACAGTGAACTGTTTACTGTAATGGCAGTTGTTCATGCTAACTCAAATAGTTGTAACATGTGTGAGCATAACTACAGTGAGCTGTTTACTGTAATGGCAGTTGTTCATGCTAACTCATATAGTTGTAACATGTCTGAGAGTAAGTACAGCGAACTGTTTACCGTAATGGCAGTTGTTCATGCTAACTCATATAGTTGTAACGTGTTTGAGAGTAAGTACAGCGAACTGTTTACCGTAATGGCAGTTGTTCATGCTAACTCATATAGTTGTAACGTGTGTGAGAGTAAGTACAGCGAGCTGTTTACCGTAAGGGCAGTTTTTCATGCTAACTCATGTAGTTGTAACGTGTGTGAACCCAATTACAGTGAAGTTGTTACTGTAAAGGCAGTTTTTCATGCTAACTCAAATAGTTGCAACGTGTGTGACAGGAAGTACAGCGAACTCTTTACTGTAATGGCAGTTGTTCATGCTAACTCAAATAGTTGTAACGTGTGTGAGAGTAAGTACAGTGAACTGTTTACCGTAATGGCAGTTGTTCATGCTAACATAGATAGTTGTAACGTGTGTGAACCTAATTACAGTGAAGTCTTTACCGTAATGGCAGTTGTTCCTCCTAACTCATATAGTTGTAACGTGTGTGAGAGTAAGTACAGTGAACTGTTTACTGTAATGGCAATTGTTCATGTTAACTCATATAGTTGTAACGTGTGTGAACGTAAGCATAGCGAGCTGTTTACCGTAATGGCAGTTGTTCATGCTAACTCATATAGTTGTAACGTGTGTGAGCATAAGTACAGTGAACGGTTTACCGTAATGGCAGTTGTTCATGCTAACTCATATAGTTGTAACGGGTGTGAGAGTAAGTACAGCGAACTGTTCACCGTTATGGCAGTTGTTCATGCTAACTCATATTGTTGTAACATGTATGAGAGTAAGTAGAGTGAACTGTTTAACGTAATGGCAGTTGTTCCTCCTAACTCATATAGTTGTAACATGTGTGAGAGGAAGTACAGCGAATTCTTTACCATAATGACAGTTGTTCATGCTAACTCATATAGTTGTAACGTGTGTGAGAGTAAGTACAGCGAACTGTTTACCGTATTGGCAGTTGTTCATACTAACTCATATAGTTGTAACATGTATGAGAGTAAGTACTGTGAACTGTTTACCGTAATGGCAGTTGTTCATGCTAACTCATATAGTTGTAACGTGTGTGAGAGTAAGTACAGCGACTGTTTACCGTAATGGCAGTTGTTCATGTTAACTCATATAGTTGTAACGTGTGTGAGCGTAAGTACAGCGAACTGTTTACCGTAATGGCAGTTGTTCATGCTAACTCATATAGTTGTAACGTGTGTGAGCGTAAGTACAGCGAATTGTTTACCGTAATGTCAGTTGTTCATGCTAACTCATATAGTTGTAACGTGTGTGAACCTAATCACATTGAAGTTGTTACTGTAATGGCAGTTGTTCAGCCTAACTCATAGTTGTAACGTGTTTGAGCGTAAGTACAGTGAACTGTTTACTGTAATGGCAGTTGTTCATGCTAACTCAAATAGTTGTAACATGTGTGAGCATAACTACAGTGAGCTGTTTACTGTAATGGCAGTTGTTCATGCTAACTCATATAGTTGTAACATGTCTGAGAGTAAGTACAGCGAACTGTTTACCGTAATGGCAGTTGTTCATGCTAACTCATATAGTTGTAACGTGTTTGAGAGTAAGTACAGCGAACTGTTTACCGTAATGGCAGTTGTTCATGCTAACTCATATAGTTGTAACGTGTGTGAGAGTAAGTACAGCGAGCTGTTTACCGTAAGGGCAGTTGTTCATGCTAACTCATATAGTTGTAACGTGTGTGAGAGTAAGTACAGTGAACTGTTTACCGTAATGGCAATTGTTCATGCTAACTCATATAGTTGTAACGTGTTTGAGCGTAAGTACAGTGAACTGTTTACTGTAATGGCAGTTGTTCATGCTAACTCATACAGTTGTAACATGTGTGAGAGGAAGTACAGCGAACTGTTTACCGTAATGGCAGTTGTTCATGCTAACTCATATACTTGTAACATGTGTGAGAGTAAGTACATTGAGCTGTTTACTGTAATGGCAGTTGTTCATGCTAACTCATATAGTTGTAACGTGTGTGAACCTAATTACAGTGAAGTCTTTACCGTAATGGCAGTTGTTCCCCCTAACTCATATAGTTGTAACATATGTGAGAGGAAGTAAAGCGAATTCTTTACCATAATGACAGTTGTTCATGCTAACTCATATAGTTGTAACGTGTGTGAGAGTAAGTACAGCGAACTGTTTACCGTAATGGCAGTTGTTCATTCTAACTCATAAAGTTGTAACATGTATGAGAGTAAGTAGAGTCAACTGTTTACCGTAATGGCAGTTGTTCCTCCTAAATCATATAGTTGTAACATATGTGAGAGGAAGTACAGCGAACTCTTTACCGTAATGGCAGTTGTGCATGCTAACTCATATAGTTGTAACGTGTTTGAGCGTAAGTACAGTGAACTGTTTACTGTAATGGCAGTTGTTCATGCTAACTAAAATAGTTGGAACGTGTGTGACAGGAAGTACAGCGAACTCTTTACCGTAATGGCAGTTGTTCATGCTAACACATATAGTTGTAACATGTCTGAGAGTAAGTACAGCGAACTGTTTACCGTAATGGCAGTTGTTCATGCTAACTCATATAGTTGTAACGTGTGTGAGAGTAAGTACAGTGAACTGTTTACCGTAATGGCAGTTTTTCATGCTAACTCATATAGTTGTAACGTGTTTGAGAGTAAGTACAGCGAACTGTTTACCGTAATGGCAGTTGTTCATGCTAACTCATATAGTTGTAACGTGTGTGAGAGTAAGTACAGCGAGCTGTTTACCGTAAGGGCAGTTGTTCATGCTAACTCATATAGTTGTAACGTGTGTGAGAGTAAGTACAGTGAACTGTTTACCGTAATGGCAATTGTTCATGCTAACTCATATAGTTGTAACGTGTTTGAGCGTAAGTACAGTGAACTGTTTACTGTAATGGCAGTTGTTCATGCTAACTCATACAGTTGTAACATGTGTGAGAGGAAGTACAGCGAACTGTTTACCGTAATGGCAGTTGTTCATGCTAACTCATATACTTGTAACGTGTGTGAGAGTAAGTACATTGAGCTGTTTACTGTAATGGCAGTTGTTCATGCTAACTCATATAGTTGTAACGTGTGTGAACCTAATTACAGTGAAGTCTTTACCGTAATGGCAGTTGTTCCCCCTAACTCATATAGTTGTAACATATGTGAGAGGAAGTAAAGCGAATTCTTTACCATAATGACAGTTGTTCATGCTAACTCATATAGTTGTAACGTGTGTGAGAGTAAGTACAGCGAACTGTTTACCGTAATGGCAGTTGTTCATTCTAACTCATAAAGTTGTAACATGTATGAGAGTAAGTAGAGTGAACTCTTTAACGTAATGGCAGTTGTTCCTCCTAAATCATATAGTTGTAACGTGTGTGAGAGTAAGTACAGCGAACTGTTTACCGTAATGGCAGTTGTTCATGCTAACTCATATAGTTGTAACATGTATGAGAGTAAGTAGAGTGAACTGTTTAACGTAATGGCAGTTGTTCCTGCTAACTCATATAGTTGTAACATGTGTGAGAGGAAGTACAGCGAACTCTTTACCGTAATGGCAGTTGTTCATGTTAACTCATATAGTTGTAACGTGTGTGAGCGTAAGTACAGCGAACTGTTTACCGTAATGGCAGTTGTTCATGCTAACTCATATAGTTGTAACGTGTGTGAGCGTAAGTACAGCGAATTGTTTACCGTAATGTCAGTTGTTCATGCTAACTCATATAGTTGTAACGTGTGTGAACCTAATCACATTGAAGTTGTTACTGTAATGGCAGTTGTTCAGCCTAACTCATAGTTGTAACGTGTTTGAGCGTAAGTACAGTGAACTGTTTACTGTAATGGCAGTTGTTCATGCTAACTCAAATAGTTGTAACATGTGTGAGCATAACTACAGTGAGCTGTTTACTGTAATGGCAGTTGTTCATGCTAACTCATATAGTTGTAACATGTCTGAGAGTAAGTACAGCGAACTGTTTACCGTAATGGCAGTTGTTCATGCTAACTCATATAGTTGTAACGTGTTTGAGAGTAAGTACAGCGAACTGTTTACCGTAATGGCAGTTGTTCATGCTAACTCATATAGTTGTAACGTGTGTGAGAGTAAGTACAGCGAGCTGTTTACCGTAAGGGCAGTTTTTCATGCTAACTCATGTAGTTGTAACGTGTGTGAACCCAATTACAGTGAAGTTGTTACTGTAAAGGCAGTTTTTCATGCTAACTCAAATAGTTGCAACGTGTGTGACAGGAAGTACAGCGAACTCTTTACTGTAATGGCAGTTGTTCATGCTAACTCAAATAGTTGTAACGTGTGTGAGAGTAAGTACAGTGAACTGTTTACCGTAATGGCAGTTGTTCATGCTAACATAGATAGTTGTAACGTGTGTGAACCTAATTACAGTGAAGTCTTTACCGTAATGGCAGTTGTTCCTCCTAACTCATATAGTTGTAACGTGTGTGAGAGTAAGTACAGTGAACTGTTTACTGTAATGGCAATTGTTCATGTTAACTCATATAGTTGTAACGTGTGTGAACGTAAGCATAGCGAGCTGTTTACCGTAATGGCAGTTGTTCATGCTAACTCATATAGTTGTAACGTGTGTGAGCATAAGTACAGTGAACGGTTTACCGTAATGGCAGTTGTTCATGCTAACTCATATAGTTGTAACGGGTGTGAGAGTAAGTACAGCGAACTGTTCACCGTTATGGCAGTTGTTCATGCTAACTCATATTGTTGTAACATGTATGAGAGTAAGTAGAGTGAACTGTTTAACGTAATGGCAGTTGTTCCTCCTAACTCATATAGTTGTAACATGTGTGAGAGGAAGTACAGCGAATTCTTTACCATAATGACAGTTGTTCATGCTAACTCATATAGTTGTAACGTGTGTGAGAGTAAGTACAGCGAACTGTTTACCGTATTGGCAGTTGTTCATACTAACTCATATAGTTGTAACATGTATGAGAGTAAGTACTGTGAACTGTTTACCGTAATGGCAGTTGTTCATGCTAACTCATATAGTTGTAACGTGTGTGAGAGTAAGTACAGCGACTGTTTACCGTAATGGCAGTTGTTCATGTTAACTCATATAGTTGTAACGTGTGTGAGCGTAAGTACAGCGAACTGTTTACCGTAATGGCAGTTGTTCATGCTAACTCATATAGTTGTAACGTGTGTGAGCGTAAGTACAGCGAATTGTTTACCGTAATGTCAGTTGTTCATGCTAACTCATATAGTTGTAACGTGTGTGAACCTAATCACATTGAAGTTGTTACTGTAATGGCAGTTGTTCAGCCTAACTCATAGTTGTAACGTGTTTGAGCGTAAGTACAGTGAACTGTTTACTGTAATGGCAGTTGTTCATGCTAACTCAAATAGTTGTAACATGTGTGAGCATAACTACAGTGAGCTGTTTACTGTAATGGCAGTTGTTCATGCTAACTCATATAGTTGTAACATGTCTGAGAGTAAGTACAGCGAACTGTTTACCGTAATGGCAGTTGTTCATGCTAACTCATATAGTTGTAACGTGTTTGAGAGTAAGTACAGCGAACTGTTTACCGTAATGGCAGTTGTTCATGCTAACTCATATAGTTGTAACGTGTGTGAGAGTAAGTACAGCGAGCTGTTTACCGTAAGGGCAGTTGTTCATGCTAACTCATATAGTTGTAACGTGTGTGAGAGTAAGTACAGTGAACTGTTTACCGTAATGGCAATTGTTCATGCTAACTCATATAGTTGTAACGTGTTTGAGCGTAAGTACAGTGAACTGTTTACTGTAATGGCAGTTGTTCATGCTAACTCATACAGTTGTAACATGTGTGAGAGGAAGTACAGCGAACTGTTTACCGTAATGGCAGTTGTTCATGCTAACTCATATACTTGTAACATGTGTGAGAGTAAGTACATTGAGCTGTTTACTGTAATGGCAGTTGTTCATGCTAACTCATATAGTTGTAACGTGTGTGAACCTAATTACAGTGAAGTCTTTACCGTAATGGCAGTTGTTCCCCCTAACTCATATAGTTGTAACATATGTGAGAGGAAGTAAAGCGAATTCTTTACCATAATGACAGTTGTTCATGCTAACTCATATAGTTGTAACGTGTGTGAGAGTAAGTACAGCGAACTGTTTACCGTAATGGCAGTTGTTCATTCTAACTCATAAAGTTGTAACATGTATGAGAGTAAGTAGAGTGAACTCTTTAAAGTAATGGCAGTTGTTCCTCCTAAATCATATAGTTGTAACATGTGTGAGAGGAAGTACAGCGAACTCTTTACCGTAATGGCAGTTGTGCATGCTAACTCATATAGTTGTAACGTGTTTGAGCGTAAGTACAGTGAACTGTTTACTGTAATGGCAGTTGTTCATGCTAACTCAAATAGTTGCAACGTGTGTGACAGGAAGTACAGCGAACTCTTTACCGTAATGGCAGTTGTTCATGCTAACTCATATAGTTGTAACATGTCTTAGAGTAAGTACAGCGAACTGTTTACCGTAATGGCAGTTGTTCATGCTAACTCATATAGTTGTAACGTGTTTGAGAGTAAGTACAGTGAACTGTTTACCGTAATGGCAGTTTTTCATGCTAACTCATATAGTTGTAACGTGTGTGAACATACTTACAGTGAAGTTGCTACTGTAATGGCAGTTGTTCATGCTAACTCATATAGTTGTAACGTGTTGTGAGAGTAAGCACAGCGAACTGTTTACCGTAATGGCAGTTGTTCATGCTAACTCATATAGTTGTAACATGTATGAGAGTAAGTAGAGTGAACTGTTTACCGTAATGGCAGTTGTTCCTCCTAAATCATATAGTTGTAACATATGTGAGAGGAAGTACAGCGAACTCTTTACCGTAATGGCAGTTGTGCATGCTAACTCATATAGTTGTAACATGTATGAGAGTAAGTAGAGTGAACTCTTTAACGTAATGGCAGTTGTTCATGCTAACTCATATAGTTGTAACATGTCTGAGAGTAAGTACAGCGAAATGTTTACCGTAATGGCAGTTGTTCATGCTAACTCATATAGTTGTAACGTGTGTGAGAGTAAGTACAGTGAACTGTTTACCGTAATGGCAGTTTTTCATGCTAACTCATGTAGTTGTAACGTGTGTGAACCCAATTACAGTGAAGTTGTTACTGTAAAGGCAGTTTTTCATGCTAACTCAAATAGTTGCAACGTGTGTGACAGGAAGTACAGCGAACTCTTTACTGTAATGGCAGTTGTTCATGCTAACTCAAATAGTTGTAACGTGTGTGAGAGTAAGTACAGTGAACTGTTTACCGTAATGGCAGTTGTTCATGCTAACATAGATAGTTGTAACGTGTGTGAACCTAATTACAGTGAAGTCTTTACCGTAATGGCAGTTGTTCCTCCTAACTCATATAGTTGTAACGTGTGTGAGAGTAAGTACAGTGAACTGTTTACTGTAATGGCAATTGTTCATGTTAACTCATATAGTTGTAACGTGTGTGAACGTAAGCATAGCGAGCTGTTTACCGTAATGGCAGTTGTTCATGCTAACTCATATAGTTGTAACGTGTGTGAGCATAAGTACAGTGAACGGTTTACCGTAATGTCAGTTGTTCATGCTAACTCATATAGTTGTAACGGGTGTGAGAGTAAGTACAGCGAACTGTTCACCGTTATGGCAGTTGTTCATGCTAACTCATATTGTTGTAACATGTATGAGAGTAAGTAGAGTGAACTGTTTAACGTAATGGCAGTTGTTCCTCCTAACTCATATAGTTGTAACATGTGTGAGAGGAAGTACAGCGAATTCTTTACCATAATGACAGTTGTTCATGCTAACTCATATAGTTGTAACGTGTGTGAGAGTAAGTACAGCGAACTGTTTACCGTATTGGCAGTTGTTCATACTAACTCATATAGTTGTAACATGTATGAGAGTAAGTAGAGTGAACTCTTTAACGTAATGGCAGTTGTTCCTCCTAAATCATATAGTTGTAACATGTGTGAGAGGAAGTACAGCGAACTCTTTACCGTAATGGCAGTTGTGCATGCTAACTTATATAGTTGTAACGTGTTTGAGCGTAAGTACAGTGAACTGTTTACTGTAATGGCAGTTGTTCATGCTAACACATATAGTTGTAACATGTTTGAGCGTAAGTACAGTGAACTGTCTACCGTAATACAGTTGTTCATGCTAACTCATATAGTTGTAACGTGTGTGAGAGTAAGTACACCGAACTGTTTACCGTAATGGCAGTTGCTCATGCTAACTCATATAGTTGTAACGTGTTGTGAGAGTAAGTACTGTGAACTGTTTACCGTAATGGCAGTTGTTCATGCTAACTCATATAGTTGTAACGTGTTGTGAGAGTAAGTACTGTGAACTGTTTACCGTAATGGCAGTTGTTCATGCTAACTCATATAGTTGTAACGTGTGTGAGAGTAAGTACAGCGAACTGTTTACCGTAATGGCAGTTGTTCATGCTAACTCATATAGTTGTAACATGTATGAGAGTAAGTAGAGTGAACTGTTTAACGTAATGGCAGTTGTTCCTGCTAACTCATATAGTTGTAACATGTGTGAGAGGAAGTACAGCGAACTCTTTACCGTAATGGCAGTTGTTCATGTTAACTCATATAGTTGTAACGTGTGTGAGCGTAAGTACAGCGAACTGTTTACCGTAATGGCAGTTGTTCATGCTAACTCATATAGTTGTAACGTGTGTGAGCGTAAGTACAGCGAATTGTTTACCGTAATGTCAGTTGTTCATGCTAACTCATATAGTTGTAACGTGTGTGAACCTAATCACATTGAAGTTGTTACTGTAATGGCAGTTGTTCAGCCTAACTCATAGTTGTAACGTGTTTGAGCGTAAGTACAGTGAACTGTTTACTGTAATGGCAGTTGTTCATGCTAACTCAAATAGTTGTAACATGTGTGAGCATAACTACAGTGAGCTGTTTACTGTAATGGCAGTTGTTCATGCTAACTCATATAGTTGTAACATGTCTGAGAGTAAGTACAGCGAACTGTTTACCGTAATGGCAGTTGTTCATGCTAACTCATATAGTTGTAACGTGTTTGAGAGTAAGTACAGCGAACTGTTTACCGTAATGGCAGTTGTTCATGCTAACTCATATAGTTGTAACGTGTGTGAGAGTAAGTACAGCGAGCTGTTTACCGTAAGGGCAGTTTTTCATGCTAACTCATGTAGTTGTAACGTGTGTGAACCCAATTACAGTGAAGTTGTTACTGTAAAGGCAGTTTTTCATGCTAACTCAAATAGTTGCAACGTGTGTGACAGGAAGTACAGCGAACTCTTTACTGTAATGGCAGTTGTTCATGCTAACTCAAATAGTTGTAACGTGTGTGAGAGTAAGTACAGTGAACTGTTTACCGTAATGGCAGTTGTTCATGCTAACATAGATAGTTGTAACGTGTGTGAACCTAATTACAGTGAAGTCTTTACCGTAATGGCAGTTGTTCCTCCTAACTCATATAGTTGTAACGTGTGTGAGAGTAAGTACAGTGAACTGTTTACTGTAATGGCAATTGTTCATGTTAACTCATATAGTTGTAACGTGTGTGAACGTAAGCATAGCGAGCTGTTTACCGTAATGGCAGTTGTTCATGCTAACTCATATAGTTGTAACGTGTGTGAGCATAAGTACAGTGAACGGTTTACCGTAATGGCAGTTGTTCATGCTAACTCATATAGTTGTAACGGGTGTGAGAGTAAGTACAGCGAACTGTTCACCGTTATGGCAGTTGTTCATGCTAACTCATATTGTTGTAACATGTATGAGAGTAAGTAGAGTGAACTGTTTAACGTAATGGCAGTTGTTCCTCCTAACTCATATAGTTGTAACATGTGTGAGAGGAAGTACAGCGAATTCTTTACCATAATGACAGTTGTTCATGCTAACTCATATAGTTGTAACGTGTGTGAGAGTAAGTACAGCGAACTGTTTACCGTATTGGCAGTTGTTCATACTAACTCATATAGTTGTAACATGTATGAGAGTAAGTACTGTGAACTGTTTACCGTAATGGCAGTTGTTCATGCTAACTCATATAGTTGTAACGTGTGTGAGAGTAAGTACAGCGACTGTTTACCGTAATGGCAGTTGTTCATGTTAACTCATATAGTTGTAACGTGTGTGAGCGTAAGTACAGCGAACTGTTTACCGTAATGGCAGTTGTTCATGCTAACTCATATAGTTGTAACGTGTGTGAGCGTAAGTACAGCGAATTGTTTACCGTAATGTCAGTTGTTCATGCTAACTCATATAGTTGTAACGTGTGTGAACCTAATCACATTGAAGTTGTTACTGTAATGGCAGTTGTTCAGCCTAACTCATAGTTGTAACGTGTTTGAGCGTAAGTACAGTGAACTGTTTACTGTAATGGCAGTTGTTCATGCTAACTCAAATAGTTGTAACATGTGTGAGCATAACTACAGTGAGCTGTTTACTGTAATGGCAGTTGTTCATGCTAACTCATATAGTTGTAACATGTCTGAGAGTAAGTACAGCGAACTGTTTACCGTAATGGCAGTTGTTCATGCTAACTCATATAGTTGTAACGTGTTTGAGAGTAAGTACAGCGAACTGTTTACCGTAATGGCAGTTGTTCATGCTAACTCATATAGTTGTAACGTGTGTGAGAGTAAGTACAGCGAGCTGTTTACCGTAAGGGCAGTTGTTCATGCTAACTCATATAGTTGTAACGTGTGTGAGAGTAAGTACAGTGAACTGTTTACCGTAATGGCAATTGTTCATGCTAACTCATATAGTTGTAACGTGTTTGAGCGTAAGTACAGTGAACTGTTTACTGTAATGGCAGTTGTTCATGCTAACTCATACAGTTGTAACATGTGTGAGAGGAAGTACAGCGAACTGTTTACCGTAATGGCAGTTGTTCATGCTAACTCATATACTTGTAACATGTGTGAGAGTAAGTACATTGAGCTGTTTACTGTAATGGCAGTTGTTCATGCTAACTCATATAGTTGTAACGTGTGTGAACCTAATTACAGTGAAGTCTTTACCGTAATGGCAGTTGTTCCCCCTAACTCATATAGTTGTAACATATGTGAGAGGAAGTAAAGCGAATTCTTTACCATAATGACAGTTGTTCATGCTAACTCATATAGTTGTAACGTGTGTGAGAGTAAGTACAGCGAACTGTTTACCGTAATGGCAGTTGTTCATTCTAACTCATAAAGTTGTAACATGTATGAGAGTAAGTAGAGTGAACTCTTTAACGTAATGGCAGTTGTTCCTCCTAAATCATATAGTTGTAACATGTGTGAGAGGAAGTACAGCGAACTCTTTACCGTAATGGCAGTTGTGCATGCTAACTCATATAGTTGTAACGTGTTTGAGCGTAAGTACAGTGAACTGTTTACTGTAATGGCAGTTGTTCATGCTAACTCAAATAGTTGCAACGTGTGTGACAGGAAGTACAGCGAACTCTTTACCGTAATGGCAGTTGTTCATGCTAACTCATATAGTTGTAACATGTCTTAGAGTAAGTACAGCGAACTGTTTACCGTAATGGCAGTTGTTCATGCTAACTCATATAGTTGTAACGTGTTTGAGAGTAAGTACAGTGAACTGTTTACCGTAATGGCAGTTTTTCATGCTAACTCATATAGTTGTAACGTGTGTGAACATACTTACAGTGAAGTTGCTACTGTAATGGCAGTTGTTCATGCTAACTCATATAGTTGTAACGTGTTGTGAGAGTAAGCACAGCGAACTGTTTACCGTAATGGCAGTTGTTCATGCTAACTCATATAGTTGTAACATGTATGAGAGTAAGTAGAGTGAACTGTTTACCGTAATGGCAGTTGTTCCTCCTAAATCATATAGTTGTAACATATGTGAGAGGAAGTACAGCGAACTCTTTACCGTAATGGCAGTTGTGCATGCTAACTCATATAGTTGTAACGTGTTTGAGCGTAAGTACAGTGAACTGTTTACTGTAATGGCAGTTGTTCATGCTAACTAAAATAGTTGGAACGTGTGTGACAGGAAGTACAGCGAACTCTTTACCGTAATGGCAGTTGTTCATGCTAACACATATAGTTGTAACATGTCTGAGAGTAAGTACAGCGAACTGTTTACCGTAATGGCAGTTGTTCATGCTAACTCATATAGTTGTAACGTGTGTGAGAGTAAGTACAGTGAACTGTTTACCGTAATGGCAGTTTTTCATGCTAACTCAAATAACTGCAACGTGTGTGACAGGAAGTACCGCGATTTCTTTACCGTAATGGCAGTTGTTCATGCTAACTCATATAGTTGTAACATGTCTGAGAGTAAGTACAGCGAACTGTTTACCGTAATGGCAGTTGTTCATGCTAACTCATATAGTTGTAACGTGTGTGAGAGTAAGTACAGTGAACTGTTTACCGTAATGGCAGTTTTTCATGCTAACTCATGTAGTTGTAACGTGTGTGAACCCAATTACAGTGAAGTTGTTACTGTAAAGGCAGTTTTTCATGCTAACTCAAATAGTTGCAACGTGTGTGACAGGAAGTACAGCGAACTCTTTACTGTAATGGCAGTTGTTCATGCTAACTCAAATAGTTGTAACGTGTGTGAGAGTAAGTACAGTGAACTGTTTACCGTAATGGCAGTTGTTCATGCTAACATAGATAGTTGTAACGTGTGTGAACCTAATTACAGTGAAGTCTTTACCGTAATGGCAGTTGTTCCTCCTAACTCATATAGTTGTAACGTGTGTGAGAGTAAGTACAGTGAACTGTTTACTGTAATGGCAATTGTTCATGTTAACTCATATAGTTGTAACGTGTGTGAACGTAAGCATAGCGAGCTGTTTACCGTAATGGCAGTTGTTCATGCTAACTCATATAGTTGTAACGTGTGTGAGCATAAGTACAGTGAACGGTTTACCGTAATGTCAGTTGTTCATGCTAACTCATATAGTTGTAACGGGTGTGAGAGTAAGTACAGCGAACTGTTCACCGTTATGGCAGTTGTTCATGCTAACTCATATTGTTGTAACATGTATGAGAGTAAGTAGAGTGAACTGTTTAACGTAATGGCAGTTGTTCCTCCTAACTCATATAGTTGTAACATGTGTGAGAGGAAGTACAGCGAATTCTTTACCATAATGACAGTTGTTCATGCTAACTCATATAGTTGTAACGTGTGTGAGAGTAAGTACAGCGAACTGTTTACCGTATTGGCAGTTGTTCATACTAACTCATATAGTTGTAACATGTATGAGAGTAAGTAGAGTGAACTCTTTAACGTAATGGCAGTTGTTCCTCCTAAATCATATAGTTGTAACATGTGTGAGAGGAAGTACAGCGAACTCTTTACCGTAATGGCAGTTGTGCATGCTAACTTATATAGTTGTAACGTGTTTGAGCGTAAGTACAGTGAACTGTTTACTGTAATGGCAGTTGTTCATGCTAACACATATAGTTGTAACATGTTTGAGCGTAAGTACAGTGAACTGTCTACCGTAATACAGTTGTTCATGCTAACTCATATAGTTGTAACGTGTGTGAGAGTAAGTACACCGAACTGTTTACCGTAATGGCAGTTGCTCATGCTAACTCATATAGTTGTAACGTGTTGTGAGAGTAAGTACTGTGAACTGTTTACCGTAATGGCAGTTGTTCATGCTAACTCATATAGTTGTAACGTGTTGTGAGAGTAAGTACTGTGAACTGTTTACCGTAATGGCAGTTGTTCATGCTAACTCATATAGTTGTAACGTGTGTGAGAGTAAGTACAGCGAACTGTTTACCGTAATGGCAGTTGTTCATGCTAACTCATATAGTTGTAACATGTATGAGAGTAAGTAGAGTGAACTGTTTAACGTAATGGCAGTTGTTCCTGCTAACTCATATAGTTGTAACATGTGTGAGAGGAAGTACAGCGAACTCTTTACCGTAATGGCAGTTGTTCATGTTAACTCATATAGTTGTAACGTGTGTGAGCGTAAGTACAGCGAACTGTTTACCGTAATGGCAGTTGTTCATGCTAACTCATATAGTTGTAACGTGTGTGAGCGTAAGTACAGCGAATTGTTTACCGTAATGTCAGTTGTTCATGCTAACTCATATAGTTGTAACGTGTGTGAACCTAATCACATTGAAGTTGTTACTGTAATGGCAGTTGTTCAGCCTAACTCATAGTTGTAACGTGTTTGAGCGTAAGTACAGTGAACTGTTTACTGTAATGGCAGTTGTTCATGCTAACTCAAATAGTTGTAACATGTGTGAGCATAACTACAGTGAGCTGTTTACTGTAATGGCAGTTGTTCATGCTAACTCATATAGTTGTAACATGTCTGAGAGTAAGTACAGCGAACTGTTTACCGTAATGGCAGTTGTTCATGCTAACTCATATAGTTGTAACGTGTTTGAGAGTAAGTACAGCGAACTGTTTACCGTAATGGCAGTTGTTCATGCTAACTCATATAGTTGTAACGTGTGTGAGAGTAAGTACAGCGAGCTGTTTACCGTAAGGGCAGTTGTTCATGCTAACTCATATAGTTGTAACGTGTGTGAGAGTAAGTACAGTGAACTGTTTACCGTAATGGCAATTGTTCATGCTAACTCATATAGTTGTAACGTGTTTGAGCGTAAGTACAGTGAACTGTTTGCTGTAATGGCAGTTGTTCATGCTAACTCATACAGTTGTAACATGTGTGAGAGGAAGTACAGCGAACTGTTTACCGTAATGGCAGTTGTTCATGCTAACTCATATACTTGTAACGTGTGTGAGAGTAAGTACATTGAGCTGTTTACTGTAATGGCAGTTGTTCATGCTAACTCATATAGTTGTAACGTGTGTGAACCTAATTACAGTGAAGTCTTTACCGTAATGGCAGTTGTTCCCCCTAACTCATATAGTTGTAACATATGTGAGAGGAAGTAAAGCGAATTCTTTACCATAATGACAGTTGTTCATGCTAACTCATATAGTTGTAACGTGTGTGAGAGTAAGTACAGCGAACTGTTTACCGTAATGGCAGTTGTTCATTCTAACTCATAAAGTTGTAACATGTATGAGAGTAAGTAGAGTGAACTCTTTAACGTAATGGCAGTTGTTCCTCCTAAATCATATAGTTGTAACATGTGTGAGAGGAAGTACAGCGAACTCTTTACCGTAATGGCAGTTGTGCATGCTAACTCATATAGTTGTAACGTGTTTGAGCGTAAGTACAGTGAACTGTTTACTGTAATGGCAGTTGTTCATGCTAACTCAAATAGTTGCAACGTGTGTGACAGGAAGTACAGCGAACTCTTTACCGTAATGGCAGTTGTTCATGCTAACTCATATAGTTGTAACATGTCTTAGAGTAAGTACAGCGAACTGTTTACCGTAATGGCAGTTGTTCATGCTAACTCATATAGTTGTAACGTGTTTGAGAGTAAGTACAGTGAACTGTTTACCGTAATGGCAGTTTTTCATGCTAACTCATATAGTTGTAACGTGTGTGAACATACTTACAGTGAAGTTGCTACTGTAATGGCAGTTGTTCATGCTAACTCATATAGTTGTAACGTGTTGTGAGAGTAAGCACAGCGAACTGTTTACCGTAATGGCAGTTGTTCATGATAACTCATATAGTTGTAACATGTATGAGAGTAAGTAGAGTGAACTGTTTACCGTAATGGCAGTTGTTCCTCCTAAATCATATAGTTGTAACATATGTGAGAGGAAGTACAGCGAACTCTTTACCGTAATGGCAGTTGTGCATGCTAACTCATATAGTTGTAACGTGTTTGAGCGTAAGTACAGTGAACTGTTTACTGTAATGGCAGTTGTTCATGCTAACTAAAATAGTTGGAACGTGTGTGACAGGAAGTACAGCGAACTCTTTACCGTAATGGCAGTTGTTCATGCTAACACATATAGTTGTAACATGTCTGAGAGTAAGTACAGCGAACTGTTTACCGTAATGGCAGTTGTTCATGCTAACTCATATAGTTGTAACGTGTGTGAGAGTAAGTACAGTGAACTGTTTACCGTAATGGCAGTTTTTCATGCTAACTCAAATAACTGCAACGTGTGTGACAGGAAGTACCGCGAATTCTTTACCGTAATGGCAGTTGTTAATGCTAACTCATATAGTTGTAACATGTCTGAGAGTAAGTACAGCGAACTGTTTACCGTAATGGCAGTTGTTCATGCTAACTCATATAGTTGTAACGTGTGTGAGAGTAAGTACAGTGAACTGTTTACCGTAATGGCAGTTTTTCATGCTAACTCATGTAGTTGTAACGTGTGTGAACCCAATTACAGTGAAGTTGTTACTGTAAAGGCAGTTTTTCATGCTAACTCAAATAGTTGCAACGTGTGTGACAGGAAGTACAGCGAACTCTTTACTGTAATGGCAGTTGTTCATGCTAACTCAAATAGTTGTAACGTGTGTGAGAGTAAGTACAGTGAACTGTTTACCGTAATGGCAGTTGTTCATGCTAACATAGATAGTTGTAACGTGTGTGAACCTAATTACAGTGAAGTATTTACCGTAATGGCAGTTGTTCCTCCTAACTCATATAGTTGTAACGTGTGTGAGAGTAAGTACAGTGAACTGTTTACTGTAATGGCAATTGTTCATGTTAACTCATATAGTTGTAACGTGTGTGAACGTAAGCATAGCGAGCTGTTTACCGTAATGGCAGTTGTTCATGCTAACTCATATAGTTGTAACGTGTGTGAGCATAAGTACAGTGAACGGTTTACCGTAATGGCAGTTGTTCATGCTAACTCATATAGTTGTAACGGGTGTGAGAGTAAGTACAGCGAACTGTTCATCGTTATGGCAGTTGTTCATGCTAACTCATATTGTTGTAACATGTATGAGAGTAAGTAGAGTGAACTGTTTAACGTAATGGCAGTTGTTCATGCTAACTCATATAGTTGTAACGTGTGTGAGAGTAAGTACAGCGAACTGTTTACCGTATTGGCAGTTGTTCATACTAACTCATATAGTTGTAACATGTATGAGAGTAAGTACTGTGAACTGTTTACCGTAATGGCAGTTGTTCATGCTAACTCATATAGTTGTGACATGTATGAGAGTAAGTAGAGTGAACAGTTTAACGTAATGGCAGTTGTTCCTGCTAACTCATATAGTTGTAACATGTGTGAGAGGAAGTACAGCGAACTCTTTACCGTAATGGCAGTTGTTCATGTTAACTCATATAGTTGTAACGTGTGTGAGCGTAAGTACAGCGAACTGTTTACCGTAATGGCAGTTGTTCATGCTAACTCATATAGTTGTAACGTGTGTGAGCGTAAGTACAGTGAACTGTTTACCGTAATGGCAGTTGTTCATGCTAACATAGATAGTTGTAACGTGTGTGAACCCAATTACAGTGAAGTTGTTACTGTAAAGGCAGTTTTTCATGCTAACTCAAATAGTTGCAACGTGTGTGACAGGAAGTACAGCGAACTCTTTACTGTAATGGCAGTTGTTCATGCTAACTCAAATAGTTGTAACGTGTGTGAGAGTAAGTACAGTGAACTGTTTACCGTAATGGCAGTTGTTCATGCTAACATAGATAGTTGTAACGTGTGTGAACCTAATTACAGTGAAGTCTTTACCGTAATGGCAGTTGTTCCTCCTAACTCATATAGTTGTAACGTGTGTGAGAGTAAGTACAGTGAACTGTTTACTGTAATGGCAATTGTTCATGTTAACTCATATAGTTGTAACGTGTGTGAACGTAAGCATAGCGAGCTGTTTACCGTAATGGCAGTTGTTCATGCTAACTCATATAGTTGTAACGTGTGTGAGCATAAGTACAGTGAACGGTTTACCGTAATGTCAGTTGTTCATGCTAACTCATATAGTTGTAACGGGTGTGAGAGTAAGTACAGCGAACTGTTCACCGTTATGGCAGTTGTTCATGCTAACTCATATTGTTGTAACATGTATGAGAGTAAGTAGAGTGAACTGTTTAACGTAATGGCAGTTGTTCCTCCTAACTCATATAGTTGTAACATGTGTGAGAGGAAGTACAGCGAATTCTTTACCATAATGACAGTTGTTCATGCTAACTCATATAGTTGTAACGTGTGTGAGAGTAAGTACAGCGAACTGTTTACCGTATTGGCAGTTGTTCATACTAACTCATATAGTTGTAACATGTATGAGAGTAAGTAGAGTGAACTCTTTAACGTAATGGCAGTTGTTCCTCCTAAATCATATAGTTGTAACATGTGTGAGAGGAAGTACAGCGAACTCTTTACCGTAATGGCAGTTGTGCATGCTAACTTATATAGTTGTAACGTGTTTGAGCGTAAGTACAGTGAACTGTTTACTGTAATGGCAGTTGTTCATGCTAACACATATAGTTGTAACATGTTTGAGCGTAAGTACAGTGAACTGTCTACCATAATACAGTTGTTCATGCTAACTCATATAGTTGTAACGTGTGTGAGAGTAAGTACACCGAACTGTTTACCGTAATGGCAGTTGCTCATGCTAACTCATATAGTTGTAACGTGTTGTGAGAGTAAGTACTGTGAACTGTTTACCGTAATGGCAGTTGTTCATGCTAACTCATATAGTTGTAACGTGTTGTGAGAGTAAGTACTGTGAACTGTTTACCGTAATGGCAGTTGTTCATGCTAACTCATATAGTTGTAACGTGTGTGAGAGTAAGTACAGCGAACTGTTTACCGTAATGGCAGTTGTTCATGCTAACTCATATAGTTGTAACATGTATGAGAGTAAGTAGAGTGAACTGTTTAACGTAATGGCAGTTGTTCCTGCTAACTCATATAGTTGTAACATGTGTGAGAGGAAGTACAGCGAACTCTTTACCGTAATGGCAGTTGTTCATGTTAACTCATATAGTTGTAACGTGTGTGAGCGTAAGTACAGCGAACTGTTTACCGTAATGGCAGTTGTTCATGCTAACTCATATAGTTGTAACGTGTGTGAGCGTAAGTACAGCGAATTGTTTACCGTAATGTCAGTTGTTCATGCTAACTCATATAGTTGTAACGTGTGTGAACCTAATCACATTGAAGTTGTTACTGTAATGGCAGTTGTTCAGCCTAACTCATAGTTGTAACGTGTTTGAGCGTAAGTACAGTGAACTGTTTACTGTAATGGCAGTTGTTCATGCTAACTCAAATAGTTGTAACATGTGTGAGCATAACTACAGTGAGCTGTTTACTGTAATGGCAGTTGTTCATGCTAACTCATATAGTTGTAACATGTCTGAGAGTAAGTACAGCGAACTGTTTACCGTAATGGCAGTTGTTCATGCTAACTCATATAGTTGTAACGTGTTTGAGAGTAAGTACAGCGAACTGTTTACCGTAATGGCAGTTGTTCATGCTAACTCATATAGTTGTAACGTGTGTGAGAGTAAGTACAGCGAGCTGTTTACCGTAAGGGCAGTTGTTCATGCTAACTCATATAGTTGTAACGTGTGTGAGAGTAAGTACAGTGAACTGTTTACCGTAATGGCAATTGTTCATGCTAACTCATATAGTTGTAACGTGTTTGAGCGTAAGTACAGTGAACTGTTTGCTGTAATGGCAGTTGTTCATGCTAACTCATACAGTTGTAACATGTGTGAGAGGAAGTACAGCGAACTGTTTACCGTAATGGCAGTTGTTCATGCTAACTCATATACTTGTAACGTGTGTGAGAGTAAGTACATTGAGCTGTTTACTGTAATGGCAGTTGTTCATGCTAACTCATATAGTTGTAACGTGTGTGAACCTAATTACAGTGAAGTCTTTACCGTAATGGCAGTTGTTCCCCCTAACTCATATAGTTGTAACATATGTGAGAGGAAGTAAAGCGAATTCTTTACCATAATGACAGTTGTTCATGCTAACTCATATAGTTGTAACGTGTGTGAGAGTAAGTACAGCGAACTGTTTACCGTAATGGCAGTTGTTCATTCTAACTCATAAAGTTGTAACATGTATGAGAGTAAGTAGAGTGAACTCTTTAACGTAATGGCAGTTGTTCCTCCTAAATCATATAGTTGTAACATGTGTGAGAGGAAGTACAGCGAACTCTTTACCGTAATGGCAGTTGTGCATGCTAACTCATATAGTTGTAACGTGTTTGAGCGTAAGTACAGTGAACTGTTTACTGTAATGGCAGTTGTTCATGCTAACTCAAATAGTTGCAACGTGTGTGACAGGAAGTACAGCGAACTCTTTACCGTAATGGCAGTTGTTCATGCTAACTCATATAGTTGTAACATGTCTTAGAGTAAGTACAGCGAACTGTTTACCGTAATGAAAGTTGTTCATGCTAACTCATATAGTTGTAACGTGTTTGAGAGTAAGTACAGTGAACTGTTTACCGTAATGGCAGTTTTTCATGCTAACTCATATAGTTGTAACGTGTGTGAACATACTTACAGTGAAGTTGCTACTGTAATGGCAGTTGTTCATGCTAACTCATATAGTTGTAACGTGTTGTGAGAGTAAGCACAGCGAACTGTTTACCGTAATGGCAGTTGTTCATGATAACTCATATAGTTGTAACATGTATGAGAGTAAGTAGAGTGAACTGTTTACCGTAATGGCAGTTGTTCCTCCTAAATCATATAGTTGTAACATATGTGAGAGGAAGTACAGCGAACTCTTTACCGTAATGGCAGTTGTGCATGCTAACTCATATAGTTGTAACGTGTTTGAGCGTAAGTACAGTGAACTGTTTACTGTAATGGCAGTTGTTCATGCTAACTAAAATAGTTGGAACGTGTGTGACAGGAAGTACAGCGAACTCTTTACCGTAATGGCAGTTGTTCATGCTAACACATATAGTTGTAACATGTCTGAGAGTAAGTACAGCGAACTGTTTACCGTAATGGCAGTTGTTCATGCTAACTCATATAGTTGTAACGTGTGTGAGAGTAAGTACAGTGAACTGTTTACCGTAATGGCAGTTTTTCATGCTAACTCAAATAACTGCAACGTGTGTGACAGGAAGTACCGCGAATTCTTTACCGTAATGGCAGTTGTTAATGCTAACTCATATAGTTGTAACATGTCTGAGAGTAAGTACAGCGAACTGTTTACCGTAATGGCAGTTGTTCATGCTAACTCATATAGTTGTAACGTGTGTGAGAGTAAGTACAGTGAACTGTTTACCGTAATGGCAGTTTTTCATGCTAACTCATGTAGTTGTAACGTGTGTGAACCCAATTACAGTGAAGTTGTTACTGTAAAGGCAGTTTTTCATGCTAACTCAAATAGTTGCAACGTGTGTGACAGGAAGTACAGCGAACTCTTTACTGTAATGGCAGTTGTTCATGCTAACTCAAATAGTTGTAACGTGTGTGAGAGTAAGTACAGTGAACTGTTTACCGTAATGGCAGTTGTTCATGCTAACATAGATAGTTGTAACGTGTGTGAACCTAATTACAGTGAAGTATTTACCGTAATGGCAGTTGTTCCTCCTAACTCATATAGTTGTAACGTGTGTGAGAGTAAGTACAGTGAACTGTTTACTGTAATGGCAATTGTTCATGTTAACTCATATAGTTGTAACGTGTGTGAACGTAAGCATAGCGAGCTGTTTACCGTAATGGCAGTTGTTCATGCTAACTCATATAGTTGTAACGTGTGTGAGCATAAGTACAGTGAACGGTTTACCGTAATGGCAGTTGTTCATGCTAACTCATATAGTTGTAACGGGTGTGAGAGTAAGTACAGCGAACTGTTCATCGTTATGGCAGTTGTTCATGCTAACTCATATTGTTGTAACATGTATGAGAGTAAGTAGAGTGAACTGTTTAACGTAATGGCAGTTGTTCATGCTAACTCATATAGTTGTAACGTGTGTGAGAGTAAGTACAGCGAACTGTTTACCGTATTGGCAGTTGTTCATACTAACTCATATAGTTGTAACAT
Organism: Lampris incognitus; assembly: GCF_029633865.1. NCBI lineage: Eukaryota > Metazoa > Chordata > Actinopteri > Lampriformes > Lampridae > Lampris > Lampris incognitus. The sequence continues at coordinate 60,623 of NW_026611241.1, forward strand.
GTATGAGAGTAAGTACTGTGAACTGTTTACCGTAATGGCAGTTGTTCATGCTAACTCATATAGTTGTAACATGTATGAGAGTAAGTAGAGTGAACAGTTTAACGTAATGGCAGTTGTTCCTGCTAACTCATATAGTTGTAACATGTGTGAGAGGAAGTACAGCGAACTCTTTACCGTAATGGCAGTTGTTCATGTTAACTCATATAGTTGTAACGTGTGTGAGCGTAAGTACAGCGAACTGTTTACCGTAATGGCAGTTGTTCATGCTAACTCATATAGTTGTAACGTGTGTGAGCGTAAGTACAGCGAATTTTTTACCGTAATGTCAGTTGTTCATGCTAACTCATATAGTTGTAACGTGTGTGAACCTAATCACATTGAAGTTGTTACTGTAATGGCAGTTGTTCAGCCTAACTCATAGTTGTAACGTGTTTGAGCGTAAGTACAGTGAACTGTTTACTGTAATGGCAGTTGTTCATGCTAACTCAAATAGTTGTAACATGTGTGAGCATAACTACAGTGAGCTGTTTACTGTAATGGCAGTTGTTCATGCTAACTCATATAGTTGTAACATGTCTGAGAGTAAGTACAGCGAACTGTTTACCGTAATGGCAGTTGTTCATGCTAACTCATATAGTTGTAACGTGTTTGAGAGTAAGTACAGCGAACTGTTTACCGTAATGGCAGTTGTTCATGCTAACTCATATAGTTGTAACGTGTGTGAGAGTAAGTACAGCGAGCTGTTTACCGTAAGGGCAGTTGTTCATGCTAACTCATATAGTTGTAACGTGTGTGAGAGTAAGTACAGTGAACTGTTTACCGTAATGGCAATTGTTCATGCTAACTCATATAGTTGTAACGTGTTTGAGCGTAAGTACAGTGAACTGTTTACTGTAATGGCAGTTGTTCATGCTAACTCATACAGTTGTAACATGTGTGAGAGGAAGTACAGCGAACTGTTTACCGTAATGGCAGTTGTTCTTGCTAACTCATATACTTGTAACGTGTGTGAGAGTAAGTACATTGAGCTGTTTACTGTAATGGCAGTTGTTCATGCTAACTCATATAGTTGTAACGTGTGTGAACCTAATTACAGTGAAGTCTTTACCGTAATGGCAGTTGTTCCCCCTAACTCATATAGTTGTAACATATGTGAGAGGAAGTAAAGCGAATTCTTTACCATAATGACAGTTGTTCATGCTAACTCATATAGTTGTAACGTGTGTGAGAGTAAGTACAGCGAACTGTTTACCGTATTGGCAGTTGTTCATACTAACTCATATAGTTGTAACATGTATGAGAGTAAGTACTGTGAACTGTTTACCGTAATGGCAGTTGTTCATGCTAACTCATATAGTTGTAACGTGTGTGAGAGTAAGTACAGCGAACTGTTTACCGTAATGGCAGTTGTTCATGCTAACTCATATAGTTGTAACATGTATGAGAGTAAGTAGAGTGAACAGTTTAACGTAATGGCAGTTGTTCCTGCTAACTCATATAGTTGTAACATGTGTGAGAGGAAGTACAGCGAACTCTTTACCGTAATGGCAGTTGTTCATGTTAACTCATATAGTTGTAACGTGTGTGAGCGTAAGTACAGCGAACTGTTTACCGTAATGGCAGTTGTTCATGCTAACTCATATAGTTGTAACGTGTGTGAGCGTAAGTACAGCGAATTGTTTACCGTAATGTCAGTTGTTCATGCTAACTCATATAGTTGTAACGTGTGTGAACCTAATCACATTGAAGTTGTTACTGTAATGGCAGTTGTTCAGCCTAACTCATAGTTGTAACGTGTTTGAGCGTAAGTACAGTGAACTGTTTACTGTAATGGCAGTTGTTCATGCTAACTCAAATAGTTGTAACATGTGTGAGCATAACTACAGTGAGCTGTTTACTGTAATGGCAGTTGTTCATGCTAACTCATATAGTTGTAACATGTCTGAGAGTAAGTACAGCGAACTGTTTACCGTAATGGCAGTTGTTCATGCTAACTCATATAGTTGTAACGTGTTTGAGAGTAAGTACAGCGAACTGTTTACCGTAATGGCAGTTGTTCATGCTAACTCATATAGTTGTAACGTGTGTGAGAGTAAGTACAGCGAGCTGTTTACCGTAAGGGCAGTTGTTCATGCTAACTCATATAGTTGTAACGTGTGTGAGAGTAAGTACAGTGAACTGTTTACCGTAATGGCAATTGTTCATGCTAACTCATATAGTTGTAACGTGTTTGAGCGTAAGTACAGTGAACTGTTTACTGTAATGGCAGTTGTTCATGCTAACTCATACAGTTGTAACATGTGTGAGAGGAAGTACAGCGAACTGTTTACCGTAATGGCAGTTGTTCATGCTAACTCATATACTTGTAACGTGTGTGAGAGTAAGTACATTGAGCTGTTTACTGTAATGGCAGTTGTTCATGCTAACTCATATAGTTGTAACGTGTGTGAACCTAATTACAGTGAAGTCTTTACCGTAATGGCAGTTGTTCCCCCTAACTCATATAGTTGTAACATATGTGAGAGGAAGTAAAGCGAATTCTTTACCATAATGACAGTTGTTCATGCTAACTCATATAGTTGTAACGTGTGTGAGAGTAAGTACAGCGAACTGTTTACCGTAATGGCAGTTGTTCATTCTAACTCATAAAGTTGTAACATGTATGAGAGTAAGTAGAGTGAACTCTTTAACGTAATGGCAGTTGTTCCTCCTAAATCATATAGTTGTAACATGTGTGAGAGGAAGTACAGCGAACTCTTTACCGTAATGGCAGTTGTGCATGCTAACTCATATAGTTGTAACGTGTTTGAGCGTAAGTACAGTGAACTGTTTACTGTAATGGCAGTTGTTCATGCTAACTCTAATAGTTGCAACGTGTGTGACAGGAAGTACAGCGAACTCTTTACCGTAATGGCAGTTGTTCATGCTAACTCATATAGTTGTAACATGTCTTAGAGTAAGTACAGCGAACTGTTTACCGTAATGGCAGTTGTTCATGCTAACTCATATAGTTGTAACGTGTTTGAGAGTAAGTACAGTGAACTGTTTACCGTAATGGCAGTTTTTCATGCTAACTCATATAGTTGTAACGTGTGTGAACATACTTACAGTGAAGTTGCTACTGTAATGGCAGTTGTTCATGCTAACTCATATAGTTGTAACGTGTTGTGAGAGTAAGCACAGCGAACTGTTTACCGTAATGGCAGTTGTTCATGATAACTCATATAGTTGTAACATGTATGAGAGTAAGTAGAGTGAACTGTTTACCGTAATGGCAGTTGTTCCTCCTAAATCATATAGTTGTAACATATGTGAGAGGAAGTACAGCGAACTCTTTACCGTAATGGCAGTTGTCCATGCTAACACATATAGTTGTAACATGTCTGAGAGTAAGTACAGCGAACTGTTTACCGTAATGGCAGTTGTTCATGCTAACTCAAATAGTTGTAACGTGTGTGAGAGTAAGTACAGTGAACTGTTTACCGTAATGGCAGTTTTTCATGCTAACTCAAATAACTGCAACGTGTGTGACAGGAAGTACCGCGAATTCTTTACCGTAATGGCAGTTGTTCATGCTAACTCATATAGTTGTAACATGTCTGAGAGTAAGTACAGCGAACTGTTTACCGTAATGGCAGTTGTTCATGCTAACTCATATAGTTGTAACGTGTGTGAGAGTAAGTACAGTGAACTGTTTACCGTAATGGCAGTTTTTCATGCTAACTCATGTAGTTGTAACGTGTGTGAACCCAATTACAGTGAAGTTGTTACTGTAAAGGCAGTTTTTCATGCTAACTCAAATAGTTGCAACGTGTGTGACAGGAAGTACAGCGAACTCTTTACTG
>NW_026611242.1:0-20000 GCF_029633865.1 Lampris incognitus
TCTCTCTCTCTCTCTCTCTCTCTCTGTCTCTCTCTCTCTCCTCTCTCTCTCTTCTCTCTCTCTCTCTCTCTCGATCTCTCTCTCTCGATCTCTCTCTCTCTCTCTCTCCTCTCTCTCTCTCTCTCTCTCTCTCTCTCTCTCTCTCTCTCTCTCTCTCTCTCTCTCTCTTCTCTCTCTCTCTCTCTCTCTCTCTCTCTCTCTCTCTCTCTCTCTCTCTCTCTCTCTCTCTCTCTCTCTCTCTCTCTCTGTCTCTCTCTCTCTCTTGTTCTATGCTTCTTTGAGGTTTTGGAAGTCCGGAGGCCCTGCTACATTCCTCCATTATTTCAGTGGAAACCTTTCCGGCCCGCGAGCCCAACCTGACGGAACTGGTTTGAGTGCAGGATTTGTAATCCCCCTGGACAGTCGGTCCTGAGGAACTGTCTTGCTATGTGAAACTATTTGCATCATGTCACAAGAGTGAGGTGCAGATCAACTCAGCCTGCAGAAAAAACACCTTTCTGCACTTCTGGTAGGAGCCCAATACCTCTTTTAAACTACAAAAGAAGTCCAGCGGTACAGAACTTTCTCAACTGCAGAAATTAACTGAAATTCTCTTGTATGTTTTCTTGAATACTTTTCTGAGTCCACTTTCAGTATTTTTATAAATCAGCTAAAATTAAAAATGTCACTGCCAACAGTATAGTGAAATGTAAGTTCACTTAAAAGTATGCCTCAAGAAACTAAAAAGTGGGCCAGTTTTGTTCCAGCTGGTAATACAACAGAACACTTAACGGGTCGTCGAGGCGGTCCAGCACATCACCGGTACCCAGCTCCCAGCCGTGAAAGACATTTATCACAAACACTGCCTTCGAAGGGGTCTCAGCATCAGCCCCCGCCCCACCCCACCCCAACCATGGACTGTTCTCCCCCCTGTGCTCTGGGAGGCGCTACAGGAGCCTCAGAGCCTGCACTACCAGGCTCAAAAACAGCTTCTTTCCACAAGCTGTTGCCCACCTGAACCTGGCTACCCACTGACTGAACCTGGCTACCCACTGACTGAACCTGGCCACCCACTGACTGAACCTGGCTACCCACTGACTGAACCTGGCTACCCACTGACTGAACCTGGCCACCCACTGACTGAACCTGGCTACCCACTGACTGAACCTGGCTACCCACTGACTGAACCTGGCCACCCACTGACTGAACCTGGCTACCCACTGACTGAACCTGGCTACCCACTGACTGAACCTGGCTACCCACTGACTGAACCTAGCCACCCACTGACTGAACCTGGCTACCCACTGACTGAACCTGGCTACCCACTGACTGAACCTGGCTACCCACTGACTGAACCTGGCTACCCACTGACTGAACCTAGCCACCCACTGACTGAACCTGGCTACCCACTGACTGAACCTGGCCACCCACTGACTGAACCTGGCTACCCACTGACTGAACCTGGCTACCCACTGACTGAACCTGGCCACCCACTGAATGTCTGTAGATATGTTTAAATATGTTGTACTCCAGCTCTCTTTTAACTTATTTTCATGTTGTGGTTTCATCAGTGTATATCGTATACTGTGTTTGGTCTTCATCAGTGTATACCTTATACTGTGTTTGGTCTTCATCAGTGTATATCTTATACTGTGTTTGGTCTTCATCAGTGTATACCTTATACTGTGTTTGGTCTTCATCAGTGTATATCTTATACTGTGTTTGGTCTTCATCAGTGTATATCGTATACTGTGCTTGGTCTTCATCAGTGTATATCTTATACTGTGTTAGGTCTTCATCAGTGTATACCTTATACTGTGTTTGGTCTTCATCAGTGTATATCATATACTGTGTTTGGTCTTCATCAGTGCATATCTTATACTGTGTTTGGTCTTCATCAGTGTATATCTTATACTGTGTTTGGTCTTCATCAGTGTATATCTTATACTGTGTTTGGTCTTCATCAGTGTATATCTGATACTGTGTTTGGTCTTCATCAGTGTATATCTTATACTGTGTTAGGTCTTCATCAGTGTACATCTTATACTGTGTTTGGTCTTAATCAGTGTATATCTTATACTGTGTTTGGTCTTCATCAGTGTACATCTTATACTGTGTTTGGTCTTCATCAGTGTATATCTTATACTGTGTTTGGTCTTCATCAGTGTATATCTGATACTGTGTTTGGTCTTCATCAGTGTATATCTTATACTGTGTTTGGTCTTCATCAGTGTATATCTTATACTGTGTTGGGTCTTCATCAGTGTATATCTTATACTGTGTTGGGTCTTCATCAGTGTATATCTTATACTGTGTTTGGTCTTCATCAGTGTATATCTTATACTGTGTTTGGTCTTCATCAGTGTATATCTTATACTGTGTTTGGTCTTCATCAGTGTATATCTTATACTGTGTTGGGTCTTCATCAGTGTATATCTTATACTGTGTTTGGTCTTCATCAGTGTATATCTTATACTGTGTTTGGTCTTCATCAGTGTATATCTTATACTGTGTTTGGTCTTCATCAGTGTATATCTTATACTGTGTTTGGTCTTCATCAGTGTATACCTTATACTGTGTTTGGTCTTCATCAGTGTATACCTTATACTGTGTTTGGTCTTCATCAGTGTATATCTTATACTGTGTTTGGTCTTCATCAGTGTATATATTATACTGTGTTTGTTGTGTTTGTGTGTGTCTGTCTTGCACTGTTTGGCGAAGCCGCAGCCCTCACTTCATTTTTACACATGTGCCTGCACATTGTTTTTAATGACAAGACGTTGAATGGAACTGAATTGAATTGAACTATGTTGTCTTCCGGGTCAAAATGAGCCATAACAGTGTGTAACACCACAGAAAAGACTCTACATGAGCTGTTTTCAACCAGAAATGTGAGTACTTTTCCTAGACGGACCCCAACATTAGAAACACTGAAACATGGTTTTTATTCATACTTCCATGACAGCTGTACACTACTAGGGTACTAAGACTGTCTTAGGGTCATGTCTGACCCTAAGACATGTGTGGGTCATGTGTGACCCTAAGACATGTGTGGGTCATGTGTGACCCTAAGACATGTATGGGTCATGTTTGACCCTAATACATGTGTGGGTCGTGTGTGACCCTAAGACATGTGTGGGTCGTGTGTGACCCTAAGACATGTGTGGGTCATGTCTGACCCTAATACATGTGTGGGTCGTGTGTGACCCTAAGACATGTATGGGTCATATGTGACCCTAAGACATGTGTGGGTCATGTCTGACCCTAATACATGTGTGGGTCGTGTGTGACCCTAATACATGTGTGGGTCGTGTGTGACCCTAAGACATGTATGGGTCATGTTTGACCCTAATACATGTGTGGGTCGTGTGTGACCCTAAGACATGTGTGGGTCGTGTGTGACCCTAAGACATGTGTGGGTCATGTCTGACCCTAATACATGTGTGGGTCGTGTTTGACCCTAAGACATGTGTGGGTCATGTGTGACCCTAAGACATGTGTGGGTCGTGTTTCACCCTAGGACATGTGTGGGTCATGTGTGACCCTAAGACATGTGTGGGTTATGTGTGACCCTAAGACATGTGTGGGTCATGTGTGACCCTAAGACATGTGTGGGTCATGTGTGACCCTAAGACATGTGTGGGTCATGTCTGACCCTAATACATGTGTGGGTCATGTTTGACCCTAAGACATGCTTGGGTCATGTGTGACCCTGACATGTGTGGGTTATGTGTGACCCTAAGACATGTGGGGGTCATGTGTGACCCTAAGACATGTGGGTCGTGTGTGACCCTAAAACATGTGGGTCATGTGTGACCCTAAGACATGTGTGGGTCATGTTTGACCCTAAGACATGTGTGGGTCGTGTGTGACCCTAGGACATGTGTGGGTTATGTGTGACCCTAAGACATGTGTGGGTCATGTTTGACCCTAAGACATGTGTGGGTCGTGTGTGACCCTAAGACATGTGTGGGTCATGTTTGACCCTAAGACATGTGTGGGTCATGGGTGACCCTAATACATGTGTGGGTCGTGTGTGACCCTAAGACATGTGTGGGTCATGTTTGACCCTAAGACATGTGTGGGTCATGTGTGACCCTAAGACATGTGTGGGTCATGTGTGACCCTAAGACATGTGTGGGTCATGTGTGACCCTAAGACATGTGGGTCGTGTGTGACCCTAAGACATGTGTGGGTCATGTGTGACCCTAAGACATGTGTGGGTCATGTTTGACCCTAAGACATGTGTGGGTCATGTGTGACCCTAAGACATGTGTGGGTCATGTGTGACCCTAAGACATGTGTGTGTCATGTGTGACCCTAAGACATGTGTGGGTCATGTGTGACCCTAAGACATGTGTGGGTCATGTGTGACCCTAAGATATGTGGGTCGTGTGTGACCCTAAGACATGTGTGGGTCATGTGTGACCCTAAGACATGTGTGGGTCATGTGTGACCCTAAGACATGTGTGGGTCGTGTGTGACCCTAAGACATGTGTGGGTCATGTTTGACCCTAAGACATGTGTGGGTCATGTGTGACCCTAAGACATGTGTGGGTCATGTGTGACCCTAAAACATGTGGGTCATGTGTGACCCTAAGACATGTGTGGGTCATGTGTGACCCTAAGACATGTGTGGGTCGTGTGTGACCCTAAGACATGTGTGGGTCATGTTTGACCCTAAGACATGTGTGGGTCTTGTGTGACCCTAAGACATGTGTGGGTCATGTGTGACCCTAAGACATGAGTGGGATATGTTTGACCCTAAGACATGTCTGGGTCATGTGTGACCCTAAGACATGTGTGGGTCATGTGTGACCCTAAGACATGTGTGGGTCATGTTTGACCCTAAGACATGTGTGGGTCTTGTGTGACCCTAAGACATGTGTGGGTCATGTGTGACCCTAAGACATGAGTGGGATATGTTTGACCCTAAGACATGTCTGGGTCATGTGTGACCCTAAGACATGTGTGGGTCATGTGTGACCCTAAGACATGTGTGGGTCATGTGTGACCCTAAGACATGTGTGGGTCATGTGTGACCCTAAGACATGTGTGGGATATGTTTGACCCTAAGACATGTGTGGGTCATGTGTGACCCTAAGACATGTGTGGGTCATGTGTGACCCTAGGACATGTGGGACATGTGTGACCCTAAGACATGTGTGGGTCATGTGTGACCCTAAGACATGTGTGGGTCATGTGTGACCCTAAGACATGTGTGGGTCATGTGTGACCCTAAGACATGTGTGGGTCATGTGTGACCCTAAGACATGTGTGGGTCATGTGTGACCCTAGGACATGTGGGACATGTGTGACCCTAAGACATGTGTGGGTCATGTGTGACCCTAAGACATGTGTGGGTCATGTGTGACCCTAATACATGTGTGGGTCATGTTTGACCCTAAGACATGCTTGGGTCATGTGTGACCCTGACATGTGTGGGTTATGTGTGACCCTAAGACATGTGGGGGTCATGTGTGACCCTAAGACATGTGGGTCGTGTGTGACCCTAAGACATGTGGGTCATGTGTGACCCTAAGACATGTGTGGTTCATGTTTGACCCTAAGACATGTGTGGGTCGTGTGTGACCCTAGGACATGTGTGGGTTATGTGTGACCCTAAGACATGTGTGGGTCATGTTTGACCCTAAGACATGTGTGGGTCGTGTGTGACCCTAAGACATGTGTGGGTCATGTTTGACCCTAAGACATGTGTGGGTCATGGGTGACCCTAATACATGTGTGGGTCGTGTGTGACCCTAAGACATGTGTGGGTCATGTTTGACCCTAAGACATGTGTGGGTCATGTGTGACCCTAAGACATGTGTGGGTCATGTGTGACCCTAAGACATGTGTGGGTCATGTGTGACCCTAAGACATGTGGGTCGTGTGTGACCCTAAGACATGTGTGGGTCATGTGTGACCCTAAGACATGTGTGGGTCATGTTTGACCCTAAGACATGTGTGGGTCATGTGTGACCCTAAGACATGTGTGGGTCATGTGTGACCCTAAGACATGTGTGGGTCATGTGTGACCCTAAGACATGTGTGGGTCATGTGTGACCCTAAGACATGTGTGGGTCATGTGTGACCCTAAGACATGTGGGTCGTGTGTGACCCTAAGACATGTGTGGGTCATGTGTGACCCTAAGACATGTGGGTCGTGTGTGACCCTAAGACATGTGTGGGTCATGTGTGACCCTAATACATGTGTGGGTCGTGTGTGACCCTAAGACATGTGTGGGTCATGTTTGACCCTAAGACATGTGTGGGTCATGTGTGACCCTAAGACATGTGTGGGTCATGTGTGACCCTAAGACATGTGTGGGTCATGTGTGACCCTAAGACATGTGGGTCGTGTGTGACCCTAAGACATGTGTGGGTCATGTGTGACCCTAAGACATGTGTGGGTCATGTTTGACCCTAAGACATGTGTGGGTCATGTGTGACCCTAAGACATGTGTGGGTCATGTGTGACCCTAAGACATGTGTGGGTCGTGTGTGACCCTAAGACATGTGTGGGTCGTGTGTGACCCTAAGACATGTGTGGGTCATGTGTGACCCTAAGACATGTGTGGGTCATGTGTGACCCTAAGACATGTGTGGGATATGTTTGACCCTAAGACATGTCTGGGTCATGTGTGACCCTAAGACATGTGTGGGTCATGTGTGACCCTAAGACATGTGTGGGTCATGTGTGACCCTAAGACATGTGTGGGTCATGTGTGACCCTAAGACATGTGTGGGATATGTTTGACCCTAAGACATGTGTGGGTCATGTGTGACCCTAAGACATGTGTGGGTCATGTGTGACCCTAAGACATGTGGGTCGTGTGTGACCCTAAGACATGTGTGGGTCATGTGTGACCCTAAGACATGTGTGGGTCATGTTTGACCCTAAGACATGTGTGGGTCGTTTGTGACCCTAGGACATGTGTGGGTCATGTGTGACCCTAAGACATGTGTGGGTCGTGTGTGACCCTAAGACATGTGTGGGTCGTGTTTGCCCCTAAGACATGTGTGGGTCATGTTTGACCCTAAGACATGTGTGGGATATGTTTGACCGTAAGACATGTCTGGGTCATGTGTGACCCTAAGACATGTGTGGGTCATGTGTGACCCTAAGACATGTGTGGGTCATGTGTGACCCTAAGACATGTGTGGGTCATGTGTGACCCTAAGACATGTGTGGGATATGTTTGACCCTAAGACATGTGTGGGTTATGTGTGACCCTAAGACATGTGTGGGTCATGTGTGACCCTAAGACATGTGGGTCGTGTGTGACCCTAAGACATGTGTGGGTCATGTGTGACCCTAAGACATGTGTGGGTCATGTGTGACCCTAAGACATGTGTGGGTCATGTTTGACCCTAAGACATGTGTGGGTCGTGTGTGACCCTAGGACATGTGTGGGTCATGTGTGACCCTAAGACATGTGTGGGTCGTGTGTGACCCTAAGACATGTGTGGGTCGTGTTTGACCCTAAGACATGTGTGGGTCATGTTTGACCCTAAGACATGTGTGGGTCATGGGTGACCCTAATACATGTGTGGGTCGTGTTTGACCCTAAGACATGTGTGTGTCGTGTTTGACCCTAAGACGTGTGGGTCATGTTTGACCCTAAGACATGTGTGGGTCATGTTTGACCCTAGGACATGTGTGGGTCGTGTGTGACCCTAAGACATGTGTGGGTCGTGTTTGACCCTAAGACATATGTGGGTCATGTGTGACCCTAAGACATGTGGGACATGTGTGACCCTAAGACATGTGTGGGTCGTGTGTGACCCTAAGACATGTGTGGGTCGTGTGTGACCCTAAGACATGTGTGGGTCGTGTGTGACCCTAAGACATGTGTGGGTCGTGTGTGACCCTAAGACATGTGTGGGTCATGTTTGACCCTAAGACATGTGTGGGTCTTGTGTGACCCTAAGACATGTGTGGGTCGTGTGTGACCCTAAGACATGTGTGGCTGTGTAAAGTCTGACTACAGTTTGTACATCAGTAGCTTACATATGTTTCACACGGTAGGACTCCTGAACCCCACAAACCTTATTTTCTTCTCAAATGTTGAAAATTATGTTGATAGGTTTGCATCAGCACTGCCCCGCCATTAACGACAGCGCTGAGAGGACACAACAGACACACACACATCAGCCATGTTGTTCTTGTGTCGCTGCTAAAGGCGAGTTTACATCCACAACCAGGTCAGTCCTCCAGGTTCAACCAGGTCAGTCCTCCAGGTTCAGCCAGGTCAGTCCTCCAGGTTCAACCAGGTCAGTCATCCAGGTTCAGCCAGGTCAGTCCTCCAGGTTCAACCAGGTCAGTCATCCAGGTTCAGCCAGGTCAGTCCTCCAGGTTCAACCAGGTCAGTCCTCCAGGTTCAACCAGGTCAGTCCTCCAGGTTCAACCAGGTCAGTCATCCAGGTTCAGCCAGGCCAGTCCTCCAGGTTCAACCAGGTCAGTCCTCCAGGTTCAGCCAGGTCAGTCCTCCAGGTTCACAGCAGAGCAGGAAACTGGGGAACACTAAACCCCATCCCAGTGATGTTGCACAGCGACCTGGTTCTGCAACCAAGTGTTTCTATTGTTAAAAACTCTAACTGACTGACTAGTTCAACAACAACATGACAACAAGCTCTAGCTGCAGCTTCCTCACACAAACACACAAAGATTTTGTTTCAGTTTGTGCAGCAGATACTGATAGTCACAAATGACGGTTGAGTCAGATGGGTGGCTCTCATACCGGCCTGATGGCACCAGCTCATCCATACATAATAGAGGCCGTGATGCATCCTTAACCTTACCACACCCATTCACCACCGAGATAAAAGGTACACAAATATGTTGTCTTGTGCATCCCAACAGACCGAGAGCATCATGTGGTACAAAGTGGCGGTTAGAGTGTCCAAATGTGCATTTCAGAGATCCATCTATGCATATCCATACTAAACATAATTTGAAGTGTTCATATTTCAGCACTACTACTACTACTACTACTACTACTACTACTACTACTACTTTCGGCTGCTCCCGTCAGGGGGCACCACAGCAGATCATCTGTTTCCATCTCTTCCTGTCCTCTGCATCTTCCTCTGTCACACCAGCCACCTGCATGTCCTCCCTCACCACATCCATAAACCTCCTCTTTGGCCTTCCTCTTCTCCTCTTCCCTGGCAGCTCCATATTCAGCATCCTTCTCCCAATATACCCAGCATCTCTCCTCCACACATGTCCAAACCATCTCCATCTTGTCTCTCTTGCTTTGTCTCCAAACCGTCCAACCTGAGCTGTCCCTCTAATATAATCGTTCCTAATCCTGTCCTTCTTCATCACTCCCAGTGAAAATCTTATCATCTTCATCTCTGCCACCTCCAGCTCCACCTCCTGTCTTTTCATCAGTGCCACTGTCTCCAAACCATATAACATAGCTGGTCTCACTACCATCTTGTAAACCTTCCCTTTAACTCTTGCTGGTACCCTTCTGTCACACATCACTCCTGACACTCTTCTCCACCCACTCCACCCTGCCTGCACTCTCTTCTTCACCTCTCTACTGCACTCCCCGTTACTTGGGACAGTTGACCCCAAGTATTTAAACTCATACGTCTTCATCACCTCCACTCCTTGCATCCTCACCATTCCACTGTCCTCCCTCTCATTCACACATATGTATTCCATCTTGCTCCTACTGACTTTCATTCCTCTTGTCTCCGGTGCATACCTCCACCTCTCCAGGCTCTCCTCCACCTGCACCTTACTCTCACTACACATCACAATGTCATCTGCAAACATCATAGTTCATGGAGACTCCTGCCTGATCTCGTCCGTCAACCTGTCCATCACCACTGCAAACAAGAAGTTATTCACATTTCGGCACCATGGGATGGATCTTGAAGAGAGGAGATGCATGGTTGTAGCTACACATGGTTGTTGGCTCAAGAGACAAAAACGAATGAAGTTATTCCTCTCCAATAGTGATTTCTATGCGAAGACAAAAACCCAGTTCTCCATTTAAGTAATACTTGGGTTAAATCTGACACCTCAGGAACAAACTACAAAGTGTTGTGTTTGTCATTCTGTATGTTCAAAAATGTTCAAGAGCTCCAGCCGTTTCAGTTTGGGTCCATTATTTCTGGTCCTTGGGTTCAGAAATCAGGGAGCATCTGAACGGGGGAATAATCGCCTGCCTTCTCCTCCCTATTCGGGACACACAAATGGTTGTCATGTGGTTTTGCTGTCCAACAATCTAACTGGACATGCTGATTATCTTGTGCAGTTTGTTTTCTTTCCTCACCGACATTGAAAAGTGCCCAGCAAGACAGCAGTAAGTTCAAATTCCCTCTGTAAAGGAGCGACAGAAGAGGACCATGTGTCTCTGTTCTCTCAGCTTTGTCGTGAAACATAACTGCTGTAGACCTTTCTTATAAAACATCTGTGTTCAAGTCAAATGTAATTCCTGAATATTTGTATTTCTCTGCAATGTCAGGAGCTTCCCGATCCACAGCTGCTGGTCGCTACGCGTAGTTCCCAGTGTTTAAGTTCAGGATTATTTCTGAAGAGGGGTTGTGGCAATAGTGGTGTTTACTTGCCCAAATGCTTGAGCCTGTTTCAAGAACTTTGAGACAGGGGCGTCCGGGTAGCACGGCGGTCTATTACGTTGCCTACCAACACGGGGATCGCAGGTTCGAATCCCCATGTTACGTCCGGCTTGGTTGGGTGTCCCTACAGACACAATTGGCCATGTCGGCGGGTGGGAAGCTGGATGTGGGTATGTGTCCTGGTCGCTGCACTAGCGCCTCCTCTGGTCAGTCGGGGCGCCTGGTCAGGGAGGAGGGTGAACTGAAGGGAACAGCGTGATCCTCCCACGTGCTACGTCCCCCTGGTGAAACTCCTCACTGTCAGGTGAAAAGAAGCGGCTGGCGACTCCACATGTATGGGAGGAGGCATGTGGTAGTCTGCAGAGGAGTTGAAGCAGCGACCGGGACGGCTCGGAAGAGTGGGGTAATTCGCCAAAAATACAATTGGGGTGAAAAAAGGGGTAAAAAAGAACCATGAGACAGAAAACATGAATAAACACTGATTTTAACCAAAAGCAAACCTCTTTAGTCCGACTCATCCTGCCATCCTTCTGCAGGCCGCAGATCTGTCTCTGCAAGCGGAGGTTGCTCTCCTGGAGCTGACCGATCTTCTCTATGAGTTGGCAGATGTGTTCCAGATATCCGAGACCCGAGCCCAGAGGATTAGCGCTAGCCTGCTGTACCTTAAAAAAACAAAAAACAAAAACAAAAAGTTCAAGATCAGTTTAATGGTATCTACTCTTGAGGAGATAGAGAAGATAGCGAGGGGGGGGGGCCTTGACTGTCCATCTATCCATTATCTTAACCGCTTATCCTGCTCTCAGGGTCGCGAGGATGCTGGAGCCTGTTCCAGCAGTCATTGGACGGCAGGCGGGGAGACACCGTGGACAGGCCGCTAGGCCATCACAGGGTCCACACACACACACACACACACACACACACACACACACACACACACCTGACCTACATATCTGTGGACTGTGGGAGGAAACCGGAGCCCCTGGAGGAAACCCACACAGACACAGGGAGAACATGCAAACTCCACACAAAGGACGACCCGGGATGACCCACCAAGGTTGGACTACCCCGGGGCTCAAACCCAGGACCTTCTTGCTGTGAGGCGACTGCGCTAACCACTGTGCCACCGTGCCACAAAACCTTGTGCAGGGTGAGAGATATGATCTAAACCTTGACTGGTTCAGATCATATCTCTTTGGCCGCACTCAGTTTGTCCAACTTAGACATTTGAGATCGCAGTCCTTTCCTGATACCACCGGTGTACCCCAGGGCTCTGTATTGGGACCCCTCCTATTTATTATTTACCTATTACCGCTTGGCCACATTTTTCAGTAAATTTAATAAAGAATTTACTTGACTCACTGTATGGGGAAAAGTATTAGGACACACACTGTTGTGGTCCAGACGCAAGGCGCGTCTCCGCCTGAGTCTACCGGCAGGGTTCAATCAGCGCGCTCGTTGAGAGCGCAGCCACGCACCAGAGGCTCATCGGTGATCAGCGCACCTGAAGCCAATCTGCAGCCAGCTATAAGAGAGGACGCTGACGCGCAGTCGTTGTCAGATTGTGCCATCTAGTAGGGTAGTTACCCAGTAGATTGCTAGACTCTTTGGCTGTGGTTTCTCCTGCAATTCCTATGTTGTGATTCCTGAGTCTAATTCCGTGTCTCTCTCCCCCGTCCTCCCAGAACCCCCGGTGCTTCTCGGGCTCCGTCTTCCTCGCGTCCCTTGTGTTCCTCGGACCCCTCCCTTGTGCTCCCACGCTGCCTCCCGCAGAACCCCTACTCCTGGACTTGCGCTTCACCAGCACGCACACGCACAAACACTCTCCAGTCATTTACGTTCCTGCACACACGCACCACACTCGCCCTGCACACAGACACATAGTCTTTTACACAGCCCACATCCAGGACTCTAGTTGCACTATACACATGCCGCATTTCCCTTCCCTGAATAGAAATAAACGTGCCTACGGGCTTGACCCTGCCGGACCCCTGCACTGGTTCCTTTCCGACGCTCAACACACACCTTAATCATTGAATTCAGGTGTTTCATTCAGACCCATTCCCACAGGTGCATAAAATCAAGGAGCAAGCCATGCAGTCTGCATTTACAAACATTTGTGAAAGAATGGGTCGTTATGAAGAGCTCAGTGAATTCCAGCGTGGTACTGTCATAGGATGCCACCTTTACAATAAGTCAGTTCGTCCAATTTCTTCCCTGCTGGATATTCCACGATCAACTGTAAGTGGTATTGAAAAGTGGAAGCATTTAGCAACAACAGCAAGTCAGTCCAGAAGTGGCAGTAAAAGTCGCCATGTTGACTCAATAACTGCAGAGTTCCAAACTTCCTCTGGCATTAACATCAGCACAAAAACTGTGCGCCAGGAGCTTCATGGAATGGGTTCCATGGCCGAGCAGCTGCGTGCAAGCCTTACATCACCAAGCACAATGCCAAGCATTGGACGGAGTGGTGTAAAGCACGCTGCCACTGGACTCTGGAGCAGCGGAAACGGGTTCTGTGGAGTGATGAAGCACGCTTCTCTGTCTGGCAGTCTGATGGACAAGTCTGGGTTTGGCGGATGCCAGGAGAACGTTACCTGCCTGACTGCACTGTGCCAACTGTACAGTTTGGTGGAGGAGGGGATAATGGTATGGGGTTGTTTTTCAGGGGTTGGGCTGGGCCCCTTAGTTCCAGTGAAGGGAAATCTTAATGCTTCAGCATACCAAGACATTTCTGGACAATTCTATGCTTCCAACTTTGTGGGAACAGTTTGGGGAGGACCCTTTTCTGTTCCAGCATGACTGTGCCCCAGTGCACAAAGCAAGGCCCATTAAGACGTGGTTGGGTGAGTTTGGTGTGGAAGAACTTGACTGGCCCGCACAGAGTCCTGACCTCAACCCCATCGAACACCTTTGGGATGAAGTAGAACCGAGATTGCGAGCCAGGTCTTCTCGTCCAACATCAGTGCCTGACCTCAAAAATGGTCTTCTGGATGAATGGGCAAACATTCCCACAGACAAATTCCAAAACCTTGTGGAAAGCCTTCCCAGAAGAGTGGAAGCTGTTATAGCTGCAAAGGGGGGAACAACGCCATATTAATGCCTATGGAGTTAGAATGAGATGTCATTAAAGCTCCTGTAGGTGTAATGGACAGTTGTCCCAATTATTTTGTCCATATATATATATAGGACAGTACTGCAATGCATTAAAACTTTTTTTCCTGTATCTGTGTTGATATTCCGCTCCTCATTAGCTGAGCACTTATAACACCACTGACGGTTTCGGGGGGGAAAAACGCTATATATATATATATATATATATACACACACACATGTTGATTTATAGGAAATATTGTAAAGACGTATTTTGGGGGTTGTGTTCAGTATTGGAAACGTTGCGTTCCAATAATGTTCTGGCAAGACCTGAAAGAATCTTCACAATAACTAACAAACTAAAGCTCAGATCACTGAACAAAGATTATGAAAATAAAATGCAGATTTCGCAATAGAAATTTTATCAAAACGCATTTTGATGATGAAACGGTCTGAAAATATTGCGTTTTCCAAGCGTTATTATTTCTCCCACCTGGATTCCGGGAAGACCCGCCCCTACTCTATCTCTGATTGGCTAACCCTATCCCTAACCCTAACCATAACCAACCTAACCAACGGAGGCAACGAGTACTAGCCAATCAGAGGCAGAGTTCCCGGAATGCGGGTGGGGGGAAAAACAAGCGTTTTCCACTGAGAACGAAAGGAAGGTCCGCCACTTTCCTTTCCGCAGACGTGACAGTTGGTCCCCGGGTGCTGCTGCTGCCCCCTGCTGCTTTACCGCAGGAAGGCTTCATACAGAGGACACGTTCATAACCACACAGTGGCGTTGTTATTCTGGGCTGTGTGTGTGTGTGTGTGTGTGTGTGTGTGTGTGTGTGTGTGTGTGTGTGTGTGTGTGTGTGTGTGTGCGTGTGTGTGTGTGTGTGTGTGTGTGTGTGTGTGTGTGTGTGCGTGTGTGTGTGTGTGTGTGTGTGGTGTGTGTGTGGTGTGTGTGTGTATGTGTGTGTGTGGGTGTGTGTGTGTGGTGTGTGTGTGTATGTGTGTGTGTGGTGTGTGGGTGTGTGTGTGTGTGTGTGTGGGTGTGTGTGGTGTGTGTGTGTGTGGTGTGTGTGTGTATGTGTGTGTGTGGGTGTGTGTGTGTGGTGTGTGTGTATGTGTGTGTGTGGTGTATGTGTGTGTGTGTGTGGTGTGTGTGTGTGTGTGTGTGTGTGTGTGGTGTGTATGTGTGTGTATGTGTGTGTGTGTGTGTGTGTGTGTGTGTGTGTGTGTGTGTGTGTGTGTGTGTGTGTGTGTGTGTCTGCTAGCTCTGGCGTGCCTCAGCTCCCGTGAAACGTGCAGATGTTTTGGGTTTTTCCGAAATTCAGAAAGGAAATTTCGAGCAAATATTTATACAATGATCAACATTCCACCAAGTGTCCCAACAAAAGCAGGATGTGAGCCCAGGTTGGGGTCCCAGCCCCCCCCCCCCCGCTCGAAGCCCCCTTTCCTGTGTCACCGCCTGTGAAAGCCCGGCCCGGCGGTTTGGAGCTTTAATGGACGCCAAGCAAGACAAACTGGCAGCGGTCACAGGACCGAGATCCCTCACTTCCTGCGATGGAGGATCCCTCTAGACCTGTCCTCACGTGACCATGGACCCTGTCCTCACGTGACCATGGACCCTGTCCTCACGTGACCATGGACCCTGTCCTCAAGTGACCATGGACCCTGTCCTCACGTGACCATGGACCCTGTCCTCAAGTGACCATGGACCCTGTCCTCACGTGACCATGGACCCTGTCCTCAAGTGACCATGGACCCTGTCCTCTGGTGACCATGGACCCTGTCCTCACGTGACCACGGACCCTGTCCTCAAGTGACCATGGACCCTGTCCTCTGGTGACCATGGACCCTGTCCTCACGTGACCATGGACCCTGTCCTCACGTGACCATGGACCCTGTGCTCATGTGACCATGGACCCTGTCCTCTGGTGACCATGGACCCTGTCCTCAAGTGACCATGGACCCTGTCTTCACGTGACCATGGACCCTGTGCTCATGTGACCATGGACCCTGTCCTCACGTGACCATGGACCCTGTCCTCAAGTGACCATGTACCCTGTCCTCATGTGACCATGTACCCTGTCCTCATGTGACCATGTACCCTGTCCTCAAGTGACCATGGACCCTGTCCTCACGTGACCATGGACCCTGTCCTCAAGTGACCATGGACCCTGTCCTCATGTGACCATATACCCTGTCCTCAGGTGACCATGGACCCTGTCCTCACGTGACCATGGACCCTGTGCTCATGTGACCATGGACCCTGTCCTCTGGTGACCATGGACCCTGTCCTCAAGTGACCATGGACCCTGTCCTCAAGTGACCATGGACCCTGTCCTCACGTGACCACGGACCCTGTCCTCAAGTGACCATGGACCCTGTCCTCATGTGACCATGTACCCTGTCCTCATGTGACCATGTACCCTGTCCTCAAGTGACCATGGACCCTGTCCTCACGTGACCATGGACCCTGTCCTCAAGTGACCATGGACCCTGTGCTCAGGTGACCATGTACCCTGTGCTCATGTGACCATGGACCCTGTCCTCTGGTGACCATGGACCCTGTCCTCAAGTGACCATGGACCCTGCCCTCACGTGACCATGGACCCTGTGCTCATGTGACCATGGACTCTGTCCTCACGTGACCATGGACCCTGTCCTCACGTGACCATGGACCCTGTCCTCTGGTGACCATGGACCCTGTCCTCATGTGACCATGGACCCTGTGCTCACGTGACCGTGGACCCTGTCCTCACGTGACCATGGACCCTGTCCGTACGTGACCATGGACCCTGTGCTCACGTGACCATGGACCCTGTCCTCAGGTGACCATGGACCCTGTCCTCAAGTGGCCATGGACCCTGTCCTCAAGTGGCCATGGACCCTGTGCTCACGTGACCATGGACCCTGTCCTCAGGTGACCATGGACCCTGTCCTCATGTGACCATGGACCCTGTCCTCACGTGACCATGGACCCTGTCCTCATGTGACCATGGACCCTGTCCTCACGTGACCATGGACCCTGTCCTCACGTGACCATGGACCCTGTCCTCATGTGACCATGGACCCTGTCCTCACGTGACCATGGACCCTGTCCTCAGGTGACCATGGACCCTGTCCTCATGTGACCATGGACCCTGTCCTCACGTGACCATGGACCCTGTCCTCAGGTGACCATGGACCCTGTCCTCAGGTGACCATGGACCTTGTCCTCAGGTGACCATGGACCCTGTCCTCAGGTGACCATGGACCCTGTCCTCATGTGACCATGGACCCTGTCCTCACGTGACCATGGACCCTGTCCTCACGTGACCATGGACCCTGTCCTCAGGTGACCATGGACCCTGTCCTCAAGTGACCATGGACCCTGTCCTCATGTGACCATGCACCCTTTCCTCAAGTGACCATGGACCCTGTCCTCATGTGACCATGGACCCTGTCCTCACGTGACCATGGACCCTGTCCTCAGGTGACCATGGACCCTGTCCTCATGTGACCATGCACCCTGTCCTCAAGTGACCATGGACCCTGTCCTCAGGTGACCATGGACCCTGTCCTCAAGTGACCATGGACCCTGTCCTCAGGTGACCATGGACCTTGTCCCACACAGTCTCTGCCTTTACTTCCATTCACGCGGTGGTTGGTTGGTCAGAGTGTTTTAAGGTTCCTCTGAAATCATTAAGACAAGCTGTCCATGACCCCTCCCGGGACACCACTTGCCATATGGAGTAGTACTACTACGTCATGACATGGAGCTGCACCGAGAAGCCCTGTACTTCCTCCTTCACCACCACCGCCACAGCTTATGTCTCTTTCACTTGGTCATGATAGCATGTGCATTTTCTCACAGGCCAAACATGGGCAGTATTTCTGCAGTATTTTTGTAATTGAAATACAAAATACTATATGCTATAGATATACTTACCTTTAAAACCATGGTTGCCCTATCCTTGGGACTACCATCAGCTGTTACTTATATTTACATTTATATTTACATTTACTCTTTTAGCAGACGCTTCTGTCCATGCTGACTTACAAGAGTGTCAGCAATGACCAGATGCAGTAGTACTAGCAGCAGCAGCAGCACAGTATTCATAACACATGGCACCATATGCAGTAGTACTAGCAGCAGCAGCACAGTATTCATAACATAGTGGCACCATATGCAGTAGTACCAGCAGCAGCACAGTATTCATAACACAGTGGCACCATATGCAGTAGTACTAGCAGCAGCAGCACAGTATTCATAACACAGTGGCACCATATGCAGTAGTACTAGCAGCAGCAGCAGCACAGTATTCATAACACAGTGGCACCATATGCAGTAGTACTAGCAGCAGCAGCACAGTATTCATAACATAGTGGTACCATATGCAGTAGTACTAGCAGCAGCACAGTATTCATAACACATGGTACCATATGCAGTAGTACTAGCAGCAGCAGCAGCACAGTATTCATAACACAGTGGTACCATATGCAGTAGTACTAGCAGCAGCACAGTATTCATAACATAGTGGTACCATATGCAGTAGTACTAGCAGCAGCACAGTATTCATAACATAGTGGTACCATATGAAGTAGTTCTAGCAGCAGCACAGTATTCATAACACAGTGGTACCATATGCAGTAGTACTAGCAGCAGCACAGTATTCATAACACATGGCACCATATGCAGTAGTACTAGCAGCAGCACAGTATTCATAACACATGGTACCATATGCAGTAGTACTAGCAGCAGCACAGTATTCATAACACATGGTACCATATGCAGTAGTACTAGCAGCAGCACAGTATTCATAACACAGTGGCACCATATGCAGTAGTACTAGCAGCAGCAGCACAGTATTCATAACACAGTGGCACCATATGCAGTAGTACTAGCAGCAGCAGCACAGTATTCATAACACAGTGGCACCATATGCAGTAGTACTGGCAGCAGCACAGTATTCATAACACAGTGGCACCATATGCAGTAGTACCAGCAGCAGCACAGTATTCATAACACAGTGGCACCATATGCAGTAGTACTAGCAGCAGCACAGTATTCATAACATAGTGGCACCATATGCAGTAGTACTAGCAGCAGCACAGTATTCATAACATAGTGGCAACATATGCAGTAGTGCTAGCAGCAGCACAGTATTCATAACATAGTGGCACCATATGCAGTAGTACTAGCAGCAGCACAGTATTCATAACATAGTGGCACCATATGCAGTAGTACTAGCAGCAGCAGCACAGTATTCATAACACAGTGGCACCATATGAAGTAGTACTAGCAGCAGCACAGTATTCATAACACAGTGGCACCATATGCAGTAGTACTAGCAGCAGCACAGTATTCATAACATAGTGGCACCATATGCAGTAGTACTACCAGCAGCAGCATCACAGTATTCATAACACAGTGGCACCATATGCAGTAGTACTAGCAGCAGCACAGTATTCATAACATAGTGGCACCATATGCAGTAGTACTAGCAGCAGCAGCATCACAGTATTCATAACACAATGGTACCATATGCAGTAGTACTAGCAGCAGCACAGTATTCATAACACAGTGGTACCATATGCAGTAGTACTAGCAGCAGCACAGTATTCATAACATAGTGGCACCATATGCAGTAGTACTAGCAGCAGCACAGTATTCATAACATATTGGCACCATATGCAGTAGTACTAGCAGCAGCACAGTATTCATAACACAGTGGCACCATATGCAGTAGTACTAGCAGCAGCACAGTATTCATAACACAGTGGCACCATATGCAGTAGTACTAGCAGCAGCAGCACAGTATTCATAACACAGTGGCACCATATGCAGTAGTACTAGCAGCAGCAGCAGCACAGTATTCATAACACAGTGGCACCATATGCAGTAGTACTAGCAGCAGCAGCACAGTATTCATAACAT
The DNA here is from genome assembly GCF_029633865.1 of Lampris incognitus. Taxonomy (NCBI): domain Eukaryota; kingdom Metazoa; phylum Chordata; class Actinopteri; order Lampriformes; family Lampridae; genus Lampris; species Lampris incognitus. Next base: position 19,583 of record NW_026611242.1, read on the forward strand.
AGTGGTACCATATGCAGTAGTACTAGCAGCAGCACAGTATTCATAACACATGGTACCATATGCAGTAGTACTAGCAGCAGCAGCAGCACAGTATTCATAACACAGTGGTACCATATGCAGTAGTACTAGCAGCAGCACAGTATTCATAACATAGTGGTACCATATGCAGTAGTACTAGCAGCAGCACAGTATTCATAACATAGTGGTACCATATGAAGTAGTTCTAGCAGCAGCACAGTATTCATAACACAGTGGTACCATATGCAGTAGTACTAGCAGCAGCACAGTATTCATAACACATGGCACCATATGCAGTAGTACTAGCAGCAGCACAGTATTCATAACACATGGTACCATATGCAGTAGTACTAGCAGCAGCACAGTATTCATAACACATGGTACCATATGCAGTAGTACT